>NC_068455.1:39081166-39083666 GCF_023373465.1 Oncorhynchus keta
GTTACTGTGTAACTGACAATACCCATGGTATACAGTATATGAGGCAGAGAGACAGTAAATCAAGTCTAATCCACACAGATTAGGAAGAAGGATGAGTTTCAGACCTACAGTAATTAGAGTAGAGTTTACATTCAAATGTAAATTGAGCTGACACTAACATAATCACTTGAGTGTGACTAATGCTTTTACGGAAAATGTCCATCCGTTCTCTCAAGTTTGTACACACACACACACACACACACACACACACACACACACACACACACACACACACACACACACACACACACACACACACACACACACACACACACACACACACACACACACACACACACACACACACACACACACACAGACACTGTGTGAGTACAGGAGCATTGACTGTGTTCCAATGGTTTTGACTGTGTGGGTTTCTGTTTGCCTGTCTGGCTGTGTTTGTGTCTGAAGCCAAATGCTAATCTGACCGTGCGTTGTCATTTCAGAGACTAGAGGGAGACAGACGGCGCCCAACGCCTCTGATGGTCATGTGATCTCTGATGAGCACCTCCTCAATCCAGCAGTCACCGCTCACCCTGGACACCCACCCGGCAGCTATACTGGTACAACACGCTCACACCCAGTACACTCACACCCAGTACACTCACACCCAGTACGCTCACAAGCAGTATGCTCACAAGCAGTATGCTCACACCCAGTACGCTCACACCCAGTACGCTCACACCCAGTACGCTCACAAGCAGTACGCTCACACCCAATACGCTCACACCCAGTATGCTCACAAGCAGTACGCTCACACCCAGTACACTCACACCCAGTACACTCACACCCAGTACGCTCACACCCAGTACGCTCACACGCAGTACACTCACACCCAGTACGCTCACACGCAGTACACTCACACCCAGTACACTCACACCCAGTACGCTCACACCCAGTACGCTCACAAGCAGTACACTCACACCCAGTACGCTCACACCCAGTACGCTCACACCCAGTACACTCACACACAGTACACACACACAACCAGTACAGTCACAGACAGTACACTCACACCCAGTACACTCACAGACAGTACACTCACAGACAGTACACTCACACACAGTACACTCACACACAGTACACTCACAGACAGTACACTCACACACAGTACCCTCACAGACAGTACAGTTACAGACAGTACACACAGACAGTATACTCACAGACAGTATACTCACAGACAGTATACACACACAGACAGTACACTCACAGACAGTACACTCACAGACAGTACACTCACAGACAGTACACTCACACACAGTACACTCACACACAGTACACTCACACACAGTACACTCACAGACAGTACAGTCACAGACAGTACACACAGACAGTACACTCACAGACAGTACACTCACAGACAGTACACTCACACACAGTACACTCACACACAGTACACTCACAGACAGTACACTCACAGACAGTACACTCACAGACAGTACACTCACACACAGTACACTCACACACAGTACACTCACACACAGTACACACACACAGTATACTCACAGACAGTACACACAGACAGTACACTCACAGACAGTACACTCACAGACAGTATACTCACAGACAGTATACTCACAGACAGTACACTCACAGACAGTACACTCACAGACAGTATACTCACAGACAGTATACTCACAGACAGTATACTCACAGACAGTATACTCACAGACAGTACACACAGACAGTACACTCACAGACAGTATACTCACAGACAGTATACTCACAGACAGTATACTCACAGACAGTACACTCACAGACAGTATACTCACAGACAGTATACTCACAGACAGTACACTCACAGACAGTACACTCACAGACAGTATACTCACAGACAGTATACTCACAGACAGTATACTCACAGACAGTATACTCACAGACAGTACACACAGACAGTATACTCACAGACAGTATACTCACAGACAGTATACTCACAGACAGTATACTCACAGACAGTACACTCACAGACAGTATACTCACAGACAGTATACTCACAGACAGTATACTCACAGACAGTATACTCACAGACAGTACACTCACAGACAGTATACACACAGACAGTATACTCACAGACAGTATACTCACAGACAGTATACTCACAGACAGTACACTCACAGACAGTATACTCACAGACAGTATACTCACAGACAGTATACTCACAGACAGTATACTCACAGACAGTACACACAGACAGTACACTCACAGACAGTATACTCACAGACAGTATACTCACAGACAGTACACTCACAGACAGTATACTCACAGACAGTATACTCACAGACAGTATACTCACAGACAGTACACTCACAGACAGTATACTCACAGACAGTATACTCACAGACAGTATACTCACAGACAGTACACACAGACAGTACACTCACAGACAGTATACTCACAGACAGTATACTCACAGACAGTATACTCACAGACAGTATACTCACAGACAGTACACTCACAGACA
>NC_068455.1:39088666-39306166 GCF_023373465.1 Oncorhynchus keta
GTGAAAGTCTGAGAGAGATCAGTCAACAGCTGTCCTCTGGCATGACCCAGGAACTCACTGCCTTCTGCAACTCTCTGGGACCTGGTAAGACGACTACAGATCTTAATTTGAGACAGTTTACTACAGCAGGGAAAGAGCCCTGCAGCAACAGGACATTTGAATTATTATGTGGATTAGAATGAATGGATATATTTTGTATGGGTTGATACATTGTCCATAAGGGAAGATCAAGTCTGAAATGTGCATTTCCTGCTTCTCATCAACAAAACTGTGATCAAATGACATCTGTGCACAACCCACCTGGATGCTGAGAAAGTGTGTGTGTGTGTGTGTGTGTGTGTGTGTGTGTGTGTGTGTGTGTGTGTGTGTGTGTGTGTGTGTGTGTGTGTGTGTGTGTGTGTGTGTGTGTGTGTGTGTGTGTGTGTGTGTGTGTGTGTGTGTGTTTACACATCTTAAATGTAATGGATTGGTTTCATATACATATTTTCTAAGTGCTCTGAGGGATTTACACTGTACACTGTTTACTGTATGTACAGTTGAAGTCGGAAGTTTACATACACTTAGGTTGGAGTCATTAAAGCTCGTTTTTCAACCACTCCACAAATGTCATGTTAACAAACTATAGAGTTGGCAAGTTGGTGAGGACTTCTACTTTGTGCATGACACAAGTACTTTTTCCAACAATTGTTTACAGACAAATTATTCCAATTCCAGTGGGTCAGATGTTTACATACACTAAGTCGACTGTGCCTTTAAACAGCTTGGAAAATTCCATACAATGATGTCATGGCTTTAGAAGCTTCTTAAAGGCTAATTGACATCATTTGACTCAATTGGAGGTATACCTGTGGATGTATTTCAAGGCCTACCTTCAAACTCAGTGCCTCTTTGCTTAACACCATTGGAAAATCAAAATAAATCAGCCAAGACCTCAGAAAATTAATTGTAGACCTCCACAAGTCTGGTTCATCCTTGGGAGCTATTTCCAAACGCCTGAAAGTTCATCTGTACAAACAATAGTATGCAAGTATAAACACCATGGGACCACGCAGCTGTCATACTGCTCAGGAAGGAGACGCATTCTGTCTCCCGGAGATGAATGTACTTTGTTGCGAAAAGTGCAAATCAATCCCAGAACTACAGCAAAGGACCTTGTGAAGATGCTGGAGGAAACAGGTACAAAAGTAACCTGAAAGGCTGCTCAGCAAGGAAGAAACCACAGCTCCAAAACCACCATAAAAAAGCCAGACTACGGTTTGCAACTGCACATGGGGACAAAGATCATACTTTTTGGAGAAATGTCCTCTGGTCTGATGAAACAAAAATAGAACTGTTTGGCCATAATGACCATTGTTATGTTTGGAGGGGAAAGGGGGAGGCTTGCAAGCCGAAGAACACCATCCGAACTGTGAAGCACAGGAGTGGCAGCATCATGTTGTGGGGTGCTTTGCTGCAGGAGGGATGGTGCACTTCACAAAATAGATGGCATCACGAGGAGGAAAATTGTGGATATATTGAAGCAACATCTCAAGACGTCAGTCAGGAAGTTAAAGCTTGGTCACAAATGGGTCTTCCAAATGGACAATGACCCCAAGCATACTTCCAAAGTTGTGGCAAAATGGCTTAAGGACAACAAAGTCGAGGTATTGGAGTGGCCATCACAAAGCCCTGACCTCAATCCTATCAAAATATGTGGTTAGAACTGAAAAGGTGTGTGCGAGCAAGGAGGCCTACAAACCTGACTCAGTTACACCAGCTCTGTCAGGAGGAATGGGCCAAAATTCACTGAACTTATTGTGGGAAGCTTGTGGAAGGCTACCCAAAATGTTTGACCCAAGTTAAACAATTTAAAGGCAATGCTACCAAATACTAATTGAGTGTATGTAAACTTCTGACCCACTGGGAATGTCATAAACCCTCTGACCCACTGGAATGAAATAAAAACTGAAATAAATTATTCTCTCTACGATTATTCTGACATTTCATATTCTGAAAATAAAGTGGTGATCCTAACTGACCTAAGACAGGACATTTTTACTCGGATTAAATGTCAGGAATTGTGAAACTGAGTTTAAATGTATTTTGCTAAGGTGTATATAGACTTCCCACAACAACTGTATTTATCTCACCATGTTGTATGTGTGTGTCAGATGGTGAAGTAGATGTGTTGCTGGGAGGTGCTGCTAGGGAGAGCAGGAGCCATCCGCCCCCCCTGTCCAGCAGTCAGGAGTCCACAGGAGACAGCAGCCCTAGAGACAGACAGATGGACAGAGCTACATGCAGCCCCAAAGAGCCAGCCACAGACAGACACACAGACAGCCCCAAAGACAGAGCTGAGAGCCACAAGGACTCCTGCTCAGGTGAGATATGCAATCTGTGTGGAGAGAACATCATGAAATGTGTGTAGTTTGACAAGCTACATGCTGTAGAATTTCATGTGAAGTGGCAAGATGTGTTTGTAATACGTTTTGTGCGTACGTGTGTTGAGTTTATGACTTTGTACATATGTGTAGTCTGTCCAAATCTGTGTGTGTGTGTGCGTGTGCATTGTGTTTATACGTACATTTGTGTGGTGTCTAAAATGTGTGTTTCCATGTGTGTATGTACAGCACACACACCTGCTTTATCTTGGCCAGGTCGCAGTTGTAAATGAGAACTTGTTCTCAACTAGCCTACCTGGTTAAATAAAGGTGAAATAAAAAACATTTTTAATTGTCTCACGTGTATGTGTTTCCGTGTGTTGTGTGTAGAGTACCGTGTGGAGTGGCGGGAGGTGCGGCCCATCCAGTTGGCAGTAGCCAGGAAGCTGCTTTCCCATGTGTGTGCCATCGCCGACTCCAGCACTCAGAACCTGGACCTGGGCTCCTTCGACAGGGTCCACTTCCTCATCTGTGTCCCTCCTTCTGAGGTCACCTTCCAACAGACCGTACTGCATCTCTGGAACTCGGGTAAGATCTCTCCTCTCTTCCTCCTATTCTTCCTTCTCTTTTCTTTCACTTCTGTTCCAGATATCAACACATTCCTCTTCTCCCTCTCTTCCTCTTTCTCCTCCACTTTCATCTCACAGTTCAACAGACTCTCCTCTTTCTCCTCCTCGTTCTCCTCCACTTTCATCTCACAGTTCAACAGACTCTCCTCTTTCTCCTCCTCGTTCTCCTCCACTTTCATCTCACAGTTCAACAGACTCTCCTCTTTCTCCTCCTCGTTCTCCTCCACTTTCATCTCACAGTTCAACAGACTCTCCTCTTTCTCCTCCTCGTTCTCCTCCACTTTCATCTCACAGTTCAACAGACTCTCCTCTTTCTCCTCCTCGTTCTCCTCCACTTTCATCTCACAGTTCAACAGACTCTCCTCCTCGTTCTCCTCCACTTTCATCTCACAGTTCAACAGACCTCCCTTTCTCCTCCTCGCTCTCCTCCACTTTCATCTCACAGTTCAACAGACTCTCCTCTTTCTCCTCCTCGTTCTCCTCCACTTTCATCTCACAGTTCAACAGACTCTCCTCCTCGTTCTCCTCCACTTTCATCTCACAGTTCAACAGACTCTCCTCTTCCTCCTCTGCCCCTCCCCTTTCTCCTCCTTCCCTCCTTCGCCTCAATCCCTCTGAGGTGTCTTCCAGGAAGTTGTCTTCAGGTCTCGTCCTCCTCCTAGCCGTTGTCGGTGTTGTGTAGAGCCCCTTTCTGGTGTATCGTAGAATCGTTGAGAAATGTGTTCACTCGCGTTACTCAAACCTTCAACTGGAACAAACTGGTGTCGTGTGTGTATGTGCACGTGAGTATGTGCACGTGTGCGTCCGAGCTTTTGTGTGTGCTTAATCCCTGTCTGTGCGTGTAGGTGTCCTCCAGCAGCTGGGGTTGGAGCAGGAGTGTCTGTCTCAGAGAGAAGCTGAGCACTACGTGGTCAAGATGGACCAGGAGGCGAGAGCGCGCATTGATGACCTCATACAGGAAGCACACAGGAACTCTAACACACTCTACATCGTGGTCCACGACCACGCACACTGGGACATCAGCAGGTGTGTGTGCGCTTTGTGTGCTTTTTTTTTGCTCACGTGTGTCTGCGTGAGTGTGTCTGCGTGAGTGTGTCTGCGTGAGTGTGTCTGCGTGAGTGTGTCTGCGTGAGTGTGTCTGCGTGTTTGTAACGTGACCATAACGTACAGTATAAATACTCCCTGTCTCCCAGTGGGCCGTATGGTGCCAGCGTTGGTGACTCCTGCGGTGGGTTGGTGGACAGCCTGCTCAACTCCCTTCAGATCAGAGATGCCACCAACATCCTGACTCTCCACGTCACCTCGTTCCCCTTTGCCCTGCAGACACAACACACACGTATCAGCCCTTACAACGAGATACACTGGCCCTCTGCTTTCAATAACGTAAGATATTCACACACACACACACACACACACACACACACACACACACAGACCCACACTGACACAAACACACACAGTCACAAACATACACACACTGTTGTCTCAAGCTGTGTGTGTGTGTGTGTGTGTGTGTGTGTGTGTGTGTGTGTGTGTGTGTGTGTGTGTGTGTGTGTGTGTGTGTGTGTGTGTGTGTGTGTGTGTGTGTGTGTGTGTGTGTGTGTGTGTGTGTCAGGACATGGATCTGTACCATGAGAAGACGCGGTACTTTGGTGTGTCGGAGCTGCTGGACTCGACTCGTTCAGGCAGCGGTCTGCCTCTCCTCCGCTACGACAGCTCCTTCGAAAGCATGGCCTCTGTCCTGGAGGAGAGGTAACACACACACTCATCATGCATACTGTACATACACACACACATCATACATACTGTACACACACACACACATCATACATGCTGTACATACACACACTCATCATACATACACAATCACACAGGTACAGAAAATTAACACAATTAACTGTATATGCAAATATACAGTAAATGGAGACGCCAGTGTTGTAGTACTCGAGTCTCGATTTTCCTGATTTGTGACTCAGACTTGGCCTCGCCTTCTCGTGACTTGTATTTGCACTTGGACTGGATAGGCTATGATAAGCAGAATATTAGCAGCACTAGATGCGCTGCGCAGCGAGGGTCTTGTTTTTTTCCGCAGTGGGAGGGACAAGCCAAATCCGGCCGGCACACTGCCTACATCAGCTGGTGAGCTGCGGGGGAGCAAGCGATGAGTGAGGGCAGACAGGCAGGCTCCGCTCCAACACCGCCTCCGACCATCACGCGACTCTCTTGCTTCCCTGTAGCTAACCAGTCACCAGCCTTCTAGTTAGCTACCCTGCAGCCAATGACCAAAACGTCTTCTTTGGCCTCATGGGTGGAATGTTATTCATATTTAATTTTTTGGGACGAAAATGTTGTGTTTCTATGTCAAACAGTTGTGTTATATTTCAGTCTTTTGTGATGTATATAAAGTGTAGTATCGGGATGCAAACTCAAAATTGTATACATTAAGTCTATATCTGACATGCTGTCTTCTTTTTCTAAGCCCATAACCGTGTGTGTGAGGTCTATACTTTTGTTTCAACGTAGATTACCGAGAAACACTATGTGACCCTGATGTGGTCCTTCTGTAGCTCAGTTGGTAGAGCATGGCGCTTGTTACGCCAGGGTAGTGGGTTCGATTCCCGGGACCACCCATACGTAGAATGTATGCACACATGACTGTAAGTCGCTTTGGATAAAAGCGTCTGCTAAATGGCATATTATATTATTATTATTGATGTAGCCCACTGCGGTAAAAGGTTAAGAAGCACAAGGAACGATAGCATTGAGTTGAATAGTAAAACAACGGTCTCACTTTTTTTTTGGTCCGTCTCCCCCTTGAGTATAGACAGTAGGCTGTATTTGAATGTGTCTTCTCGCTCCCTTCCACTTTCCCCACTGCGTCCCATAGCCAGGTTCTGACAAGTCTCCCTCTATTCTACACACCGTACGGCTTGTTTCTCACCATTCATAAAGTTAGGACCCATATGACCGATGCTATATTATTTGCCTTTCTAGCGTACATTGGCGGGCCACATTTTACATGCATAAACAATATCGCAGGCCGTTCTAAAAGTAGGCCACTTGCGGACTAACCATTTGTTTAGGCAAACATTTGTTCAGCCATTTTACCTAGCTAGCTTACACCCTGGTAACTTTACCAGTGGCCTATACCCGAATGCAAACATTTGTTCAGCCATTTTACCTAGCTAGCTAACACCCTGGTAACTTTACCAGTGGCCTATACCCGAATGCAAACATTTGTTCAGCCATTTTACCTAGCTAGCTAACACCCTGGTAACTTTACCAGTGGCCTATACCCGAATGCAAACATTTGTTCAGCCATTTTACCTAGCTAGCTAACACCCTGGTAACTTTACCAGTGGCCTATACCCGAATGCAAACATTTGTTCAGCCATTTTACCTAGCTAGCTAACACCCTGGTAACTTTACCAGTGGCCTATACCCGAATGCAAACATTTGGTGGCACAGAAAAAAAGGAAAAGGGATAGCAAACAATTTATTGACTAAATAAATCCTCTTGCCACACTATTATATCTAACTGGGTAAATTACTTTATTTTGAGTTCATGTGGATCCAACTTCAACAGGACCAGGAATCAAGCACTGGGACTCAGACTTCAGCCCTAGGGACTCTACCATTTATTTAAATAGGCAAGTCAGTTAAGAACAAATTTGTATTTACAATGACAGCCTACTGGGGAACAGTGGGTTAACTGCCTTTTTCAGGAGCAGAACAACAGATTTTTACCTTGTCAGCTCGGGATTTGATCCACAAACCTTTTGGTTACTGGCTCAACTCGGACTCAAGGTTTAGTGACTCGACTACATCACTGAGAGAATCACAATTGATTTATCGAAATGACACAAGAATGTAGCAAATAACAAAATGTATCAATCCCCTGTCCCAGGTTCCCCAAGCTACACAGTGCAGTGATCCGGACCCAGGTTCTGGTCCAGCACTACTGTGTGGCTCTGATGGCCGTGTCAGGTCGGCCTGGCTCAGGGGGGCGGAGCATACATAAACACACCTCCGTCGAGACGCTGGAGATAGTCCAGAGTCTGCTCAGCTCCGCCCAGCGATGCCCCACCCACCACGGTCACATGGTGCTGCTACGGATCCCCTCATTGGCTCTGGCAGGGTGGGCTCACCAGCGGCTGGCGTGGGTCAGACAGAGACTGGGGCTGGGGGAGCGCTTTGAGATCATCCTGGGAAACCCCAGCCAAGCCCTCAGCGTAGGACAGAGCTTCACTGAGCGCATCAAGGTAGGGGATAAACCACTGGACAACTGGATGAAGAGTTCTGATTTAAGATCAGTTTTGCCGTTGGCTTTTAGATCACAATGAATAAGATTACATGGACAGGGATCTGATCCTGGTTAGCAAGATGACAGTGACTTGACAGGATTGTAAAACAATCTCAATATGGGGAAGGTTACAAATATTATGACATTGTTTGTAAAAACTGTTAGGATGAAAATGATGTTGGATTGCTGGTGTTGGTATGGGCTACCGTGATGGTGTGCTGTTAAGAACACAGGGGGAGGAGTACAGATTAAAAGGGCTAACCCGTTCAAATGGTCAAGGGAATATACAGTACCAGTCCAAAGTTTAGACACACCTACTCATTCCAGGGTTTTTCTTTATTTCTGCTTGAGAGAATGCCAAGAGTGTGCAAAGCTGTCATCAAGGCAAAGGGTGGCTACTTTGAAGAATCTCAAATAAAACATATTTTGATTTGTTTAACACTTTTTTTTTGGTTACTACATGATTCCATATGTGTTATTTCATATATATATATATATATATATATATATATTTCATAGTTTTGATATCTTCACTATTATTCTACAAAGTCGAAAAATGTAAAAATAAAGAAAAACCCTTGAATGAACATTTGGCTGGTACTGTAGGTGAGATGGTAAGATGTTTTTTCTGTTCAATAAAACATCCAGGTAAACACCAAGGTTGAAGAGCTATACATTACATATCAAACATTTAAATACACATTTCCCTAGTCATTCTTCCGGTCCATTAGGTAGCCACTGATTGCCTTCAGGTGAGTCCATTTTAAAGGGATCGTCACTAGGTACCACAGCCACAAAGTCATAATTATGTCTAAACCCCACCCATTTCTAATATTTGATCTTCTTGAAATCTGATTTGAACCCTAATCTTAAAGGGAAACTTCACAATTGTTCAACTTCATATTCATCATCTCCAGCAACACCCCAACATCAACAGATGTGATAATGGCATGTTTCTATGTTTTGTGGTAAAAAAAAATATAGGAAAATAAATGGAAAATAAGTGTTTCCAATGACATCATTGGTGTGCGTCGTGTGGTTTTGACCAATTGTGAGTTGGCATTGCCTACTAATTGGTTGATGATGTCGTTGGAAACACTACACTGTCTTTCTTTCTACATAACAGAAATGTGCCATTTTCGCATACAGTGCCTTCCAGGAAGTATTCAGACCACATTACTTTTTCCACATTTTGTTACGTTACAGCCTTATCCTAAATTGGATTAAATAGTTGTTTTTTTCCCCTCATCAATCTACACAAAATACCACAAAATGCCAAAGCAAAAACAGTTTAAAAAATATATCATTTTCAAACGTATACAAAATAAATACATTTAACATAACATTTACATAAATATTAAGATCCTTTACTAAGGACTTTGTTGAAGCACCTTTGGCAGCGATTACAGTATCGAGTCTTCTTGTGTATGACACTACAGGTTTGGCACACCTGTATTTGAGGAGTTTCTCCCATTCTTCTCCGCAGAACCTCTCAAGCTCTGTCAGGTTGAATAGGGAGCAATGCTGCATGGCTATGATGTTGGGTTGGTGCTTGAGATGATGAATATGAAGCTGAATTTTTTTTACATTTCCATCTGACCACACTGCTAACCATATGCCTAACCATAACCTGAAATGAAAACCAAAAATCAAACATTTGTTTTCATGGATCTTTACAGTATATAGCCAATTCGAACTTTGTGGCTGTGATAACTAGTGACAACCATTTAAAGGTTGAGTGGGTGTGGCAGAAGATCTGCCTCTGGAACAGGAAGTGGATGGGATTGGTTGGTGGGAAAGTAAGTCAATATGAGCGGCAGAATTTTCTACTGCCACCTTAAATATGCTGCATATTTTAATTACAGGAACTGATGTCCATTAAGTGTGCTACTGTAAGTGGTTGGGGGGGCTGGGCTGTAGGGGAAGGAAGATGCTCCCGGAGCCACCCATCAGCAGGTGGTGGAATAGCTTGGGTAACTGGTTGCCCATGGAATACCACAGGAAGTTGCTCTGGTGGGGGGGCGGAACACTGATGCGGTTTAATGGAAACTGGAATGGACTCGTGGGTACAATGGAAGCCAGGGTGTTCTTGGGGGCCAGGCTAGTCGCTTGGACTCGGACTGGTGCAGACCTGACAAAATGGGAATGACTTAGGATCTGGGATTGCAGAAGGTACAATGCCGGATCCTGCGAATAAGTGAGGTAGAATTTGGGACGGGGAACTTTTTGATAGGGGACTTGGAGAGGGACTGACATAAGTGGGGACTGGGTAAATGCAGGTTATATGGTTGTTGGTAGGCTAGAGATCTCTTGTTGTCCATACACTCGATTTTCCACTTTATTACCCTAATTTTCTCCCGGGAGGGGAACACTCAGTCGGCTGGTGATCTGTTCTCCATTTCCACCACGATAGCCTGATCGGGCTTGAAGGACCATGTAAAAACTGGTAGGCTGAAAAGACTATATTCGGGTGGATTGCTGGTGTTGGTATGGGCTACCGTGAATAATACAAGTGGGATGGTAACACCAAGGTTGAAGAGCTATACATTACCTATCAAACATTCTAACACAACACATTTCCCTAGTCAGGCTTCCAGTCCATTAGGTAGCCACTGATTGCCTTCAGGTGAGTCCATTTAAAGAGTGAGTGAGTGGGTGTGACAGAAGTCCTGCCTCTGCAACAGGAAGCGGATGGGACTGGTTGGTGGGAATGTCAGTCAATGTGAATGGGCAAAATGTCCTATATTATTACATCTGTATTGTTCTAGCACTTGGTTAAATTGTGTGTGTGGGTGTGTGTGTGTGTGTGTGTGTGTGTGTGTGTGTGTGTGTGTGTGTGTGTGTGTGTGTGTGTGTGTGTGTGTGTGTGTGTTGTGTCCAGGCATGGCTGAAGATCCAGGAGACAGACTGGGTTCCCCGTACCTACCTGGAGCTAGAGGCCCTCCCCTGTATCCTCATCCTCTCTGGGGCAGACCCCCTGGGAGAATCACTACCTAGGTACACACACATAGTACCTGTATATTTATCCTGATTGGTTGGTTGATTGGTTGATTGATGTATTTTCTCTCTCCTCCAACCAGATCACTGAAGTACTGTGACCTGCGTGTGATAAGCTCCTCCTACCTGCAGCGCACATCATTGGAGGAAGAGCTGGGATTGGCTGCCTACCTGATGAGGGTGGAGTCCCAGGGGTCACAACCCCTCAGCCAAGTCCCCGGTTGCGACCTATCAGAGAGCGACCGGGACAAACTCCGCAGTACCGACAACGAGGAGGAGGAGAGAGAGAACGGTGAGCGATGGAGCTCCATCCACTGGCCAAATTCAATGAAATACAACACAATTCTTGCTATTCAATAAGACACTATACTTTCAAAATGGGTGTTTATAACCTTAAACAACCATTTTGACGGTTTATATCAGTAAACTCATCTCTGCATACATCCCTTACTCACTTTTTCCTCTCCTGTCTTCCCTCTAGCTCTGAAGTCGGAGCTCCCTGGTTTGGGACATTTCCCTCCCCCCCACCCTCACTCAGCCCCCCAGCCCCTCCGACCCTTCTCCGACAGCAGTGATGCGGCCACTCTCCATCTCCACACCACCCACCCTGACCCCCATCACTCCTCCACCTGTCCAAACCCGAACCCACCTAACCCCTCCGACACCCAGCGCTGGCCCTCCAAGTCAACCTCCTCTGACTCCTCCTCCACCCTTCCCCCCTCCCCCCTTCAGAGCTGCTCCTGGGCGCAGGGGGTGAGTCGCCCCCCCTCCGTGCTGCTGCCCCGGGCACTCTATGACATCATCACGGCGTGCGACGAGGGCGGACTGCCTCGCTGCACCTCCTTCCTGCCGCACCTGTCTGTAGACTGGGCCAGCTCCTTCAGGTAGGGACAAACACACACACACACACATCTCACCTGTCTGTAGACTGGGCCAGCTCCTTCAGATAGGGACAAACACACACACATCTTACCTGTCTGTAGACTGGGCCAGCTCCTTCAGGTAGGGACAAACACACACACACACATCTCACCTGTCTGTAGACTGGGCCAGCTCCTTCAGTTAGGGACAAACACACACACACATCTTACCTGTCTATAGACGGTGCCAGCTCCTTCAGGTAGGGACAAACACACACACATCTCACCTGTCTGTAGACTGGGCCAGCTCCTTCAGGTAGGGACAAAGACACACACATCTCACCTGTCTGTAGACTGGGCCAGCTCCTTCAGGTAGGACAAAACACACACACATCTCACCTGTCTGTCGACTGGGCCAGCTCCTTCAGGTAGGGAAAACACACACACATCTCACCTGTCTGTAGACTGGGCCAGCTCCTTCAGGTAGGGACAAACACACACACACATCTCACCTGTCTATAGACGGTGCCAGCTCCTTCAGGTAGGGACAAACACACACACATCTCACCTGTCTGTAGACTGGGCCAGCTCCTTCAGGTAGGGACAAAGACACACACATCTCACCTGTCTGTAGACTGGGCCAGCTCCTTCAGCTAGGGACAAACACAAACACACACACACATCTCACCTGTCTGTAGACTGGGCCAGCTCCTTCAGCTAGTGACAAACACACACACATCTCACCTGTCTGTAGACTGGGCCAGCTCCTTCAGCTAGTGACAAACACACACACATCTCACCTGTCTGTAGACTGGGCCAGCTCCTTCAGCTCGGGACAAACACACACACATCTCACCTGTCTGTAGACTGGGCCAGCTCCTTCAGGTAGGGACAAACACACACACATCTCACCTGTCCGTAGACTGGGCCATCTCCTTCAGGTAGGGACAAACACACACACACACACACACATCTCACCTGTCTGTAGACTGGGCCAGCTTCTTCAGGTAGGGACAAACACCACATCTCACCTGTCTGTAGAGCTCCTTCAGGTAGGGACAAACACACACACACATCTCAAGACCGGGCCAGCCTCTTCAGGTAGGGACAACACACACACATCTCACCTGTCTGTAGACTGGGCCAGCTCCTTCAGCTCGGGACAAACACACACACATCTCACCTGTCTGTAGACTGGGCCAGCTCCTTCAGGTAGGGACAAACACACACACATCTCACCTGTCCGTAGTCTGGGCCGGCTCCACACACACTGGTGAGTAAGATGATGCTGTATTTGAATGTTTCCTTTGCGTTCCTCTGTGTCAGACCTCTGCTGAGTAAGATGATGACGTGTACAGAACAGTCTCTGTATTACCGCCAGTGGACCATCCCAAGGCCTTGCCACATGGACAGCAGCAACCGCCCCGCAGAGGGACGCACTGACAACTTCCATCCCCGCAGACTGCTGCTCAGCGGGCCCCCACAGGTACACACACACACACACACACACACACACACTGGTGACAGACTCACACACACACACTATTCTGACTACTGGAACCTGTTCAGGTGGGGAAGACAGGGGCGTACCTCCAGTTTCTGGGCATCCTGTCTCGTATGCTGATCAGACTGATGGAGGTGGACATCTATGACGAGGAAGAGATCAACACCAGTGAGTTACCTTGACAACACTCCCTGGCCTCAGCTCCATAACTACCACGGCCCTCCACTCTGCACCAGTCTTAATAATATGCATCACGTGTGTGTAGAACACTTTGAATGAATTACAGGACAGTACATAGCTTCCACGAAGAGGTTATTTTAACTGTATTATGAATATAAACGTGTGTGTGTGTGTGTGTGTGTGTGTGTGTGTGTGTGTGTGTGTGTGTGTGTGTGTGTGTGTGTGTGTGTGTGTGTGTGTGTGTGTGTGTGTGTGTGTGTGTGTGTGTGTGTGTGTGTGTGTGTGTGTGTGTGTGTGTGTGTGTGTGTGTGTGTGTGTGTGGTATAGGTGACCAGCTGGAGGGTGTCCAGTACCACCCAGCCTGTGCTCCCTGGCCGATAATAGAAACACTGAGGAGCATGCCCTTCGACTACACGGTCCACAACCCCAAATATGAAGACATCAGCACTGTCTATTGCCCTGACTACTACCCCAACACTGACGGTAGGATAGGGGAGTGGGGCATCTCTCTCGGTTACCATTATGATTGTGAGGTTTACTAGATGACGTCTTTGTCTTGGACCTCCTGATCTCTTTCTCCACTATTTCCAGCTTGGCTGAGCTCTGTACAAAAAAAAGGCTTATTCTACTGTCCGCATAGGAGAACCCTTTTATGTTCTAGATAGATGTTCTAGAACCATTCTGGGTTCTAGATACGTGCTTTTTATTCTAAGAGTGTAGCTGTATGTACGTGACTGTGGTTATCAGAGATGTTCCATGGTTCCAGACTGGCGTTTGCCAGGTTAACTAACCCCCAGCCCCTGCTCTGTCCCCCAGGAAACCCCAGACGTAAGGAGGACGTGTATCTGCGCAGGCGTACGGCCAGGATCAAACTGTCCAAATACGCAGCCTACAACACCTACCACCACTGTGAGCAGTGTCACCAGTACACAGGCTTCAACCCCGGATACCAGGTGGGCTGAGAACACACACACACACACACACACACTATTTATTCTTAGCTGCTCAGTTGGTCTCATTCTCATTGCTCAGTTGGTCTACTTGATGTGTAATAATGTATTCTAGACCTGTAGCTAGATAATGTGTTCGACCATATACTTTACCTGGTAGATGTATGAGTCGCTGCTGCATGGCTTCACCTTCTCCCACCTGCTGCTGGGGGAGGAGATCCAGCTCTACTTCATCATCCCCAAGTCTAAGCAACACCACTTCAGCTTCAGCCAACCAGGAGGCCAGCTGGAGAGCATGAGACTGCCCCTCACCTCCGATTGGGTAACCTAACTAAGGCCCTTTGCCCCTACTACTAACCATAGTACCCATTCTCTACCCTTCTTCCTCAAGGGCGCACTTGTTCACTCCCATTTATGGGTGTAAGAAATGTGGTACAAACGTCCTTACAGCAATCCGGTGCCTTTCAATCTGCTAGGGGGGGGGATGAGCAAGTGCACAAGTCAAGGAGGAGAGTAGAGAGTCAGACCACAGCCATACTCTAACATTTACATGAACCCCTGCAGAATGCACTGGCTAATTCCACCACCCAGGTTCCTGTTTGCCTCATCTGCCAACCGTTCTTTGTTTCTCTATGCCTTCACCATCTGAAACCTCCTCTATATACAGACCTACAAAGTGTAGAGGCCCTAAGATCATCCAATCTTTGCAGAACCCACTCAGAAATGAATATACCGCTGCATGTTCCCCCCCATCAGAACCCAGACTGCATCAAGAGCCCCATCTTCACCCCGACAACGGGTCGTCATGAGCACGGCCTGTTTAACCTGTACCACGCCATGGACGGGGCGGCCCACCTCCACATCCTGGTCGTCAAGGAGTACGAGATGGCTGTCTATAAGAAGTACTGGCCCAACCACATCATGCTGGTGCTGCCCACTGTCTTCAATGGAGCCGGCATCGGTACGCTAACTACCGCCAATCTCTTTCCCATTCACTCACTACCTCTCTCACTCTCCCTCTCACTTTGTCTATCTCTCACCCTCTCCCCCGTTGTGGAGTGAGTGAGTGAGTGAGTGAGTGAGTGAGTGAGTGAGTGAGTGAGTGAGTGAGTGAGTGAGTGAGTGAGTGAGTGAGTGAGTGAGTGGAGGAGAGAATACACACAACAGACAAGACTATCTAACAACATGAGACGCACTAACACAGAAAAATAACAGCAGTGTTTCCTGATGTCTCCCTCTCTGACCTCTGGCCCCTCCCCCAAGGTGCTGCCCACTTCCTGATCAAGGAGCTGTCTTATCACAACCTGGGGCTGGAGCGCAGGCACAGGCTGGAGGAAGGGGGGCCGCCGGCCGACGTCTGGCCCTTCATCATAGTCTCTGATGACTCCTGCGTCATGTGGAACGCCGTGGACCTGGACTCCCACAGGCATACAAACACACACACACACACACACACACACACACACACACACACACACACATACAAGGAACAAGTTTCAGCTACACACACACACACACACACCAACACATTTTTTTGTTTATATTGATGTTTTGAAAGTATTGTCCTCACGGAGCTCTGTAATCATCTCTCTCCCCTCCAGTGCCTCAGGGCCTGTAGAGAGGAATGTGTCTCTGAAGCAGGTGCTGCAGCACATGGAGGCGTGTCCCGACCTCACCCAGTACGGCCTCTGTGGGATCAGGAAGTGGGGCAGTCGCTCCCCGAGTCAGGGGAAGGGGGGAGGAGCTCGTCACGAGGAACCGTTCTCCAGAGGACACCTCCACGACTTCCTGCTTCTCAATGTGGACCTGACCCAGGACGTCCAATACAACGAGAACAGGCGAGACAGTAGAATAGAGTAAAATATTATCACATTTTAGTAGACACTCTTTTCCAGATTAAGTGCCATGCTAAAGGGTACAACGGCAGATTTTTCACCTCGTCAGCTCAGGGATTCGAACCAGAAACTTTCTAGTTACTGGCCCAACACTCTTAAACGCTAGGCTACCTGCTGCCGAATATGAAAGAATGGAATACAGCAAGAATGAATGAGAGAGGACAGCCACTTTACTTTACATAAGTAATTGTTATGGTAAGAGGCTGCTAGGTTGAAGTGGTTTCTATGTGAAACATCACATCTCTGGTGAAAGAAAACTTCACTGAGCCATCACTCTTCCTCTTTCTCACTCTTCTTTTTATCTTCCTTTTCTCACGCTCCACTCTCTTCCTCTTCCTCTGCTCCACCTCAGGTTCATGTGTGATGATGTGGACTTCACCCTGCGAGCCCACAGTGCTGGTCTGCTCATCTGTCGTTTCAACAACTTCAGTGTGATGAAGAAACAGATCGCTATCGGAGGATACCGTACCTTCATCATCAAGACCAAGGTACAGGCTTACACACACACACTCACATACACAAAACCACACGCACAAATACAATAAAATACGCAGACATGCACAAAACCACAGACACACACACATCACCACCTTCATCATCGTGTCACTCGACTTAAGATCAAATGTAGTGTTCCGATGAGATCGATTCATATCCCTCTCTAAATGTAATATCTCAGTTCTGGGGCTCATTTTTAGGTCATTTCTGATTGAGCCGGTGGCGTGTACCGTGAATCCAGTCTCCGCCAATTCTGGAACATTACCTTGAAATGTATATCGCGCCGTAAGGCGGAACTTCAGCAATATGTATTGAATCCAGTCGCTAATTTTGTCTAATGTTCATGCGTTGACCGTTGCAATGTTGATGTAATGTGTGGTTTTAGATAACCGACGTCCCCACCTCCGTCCAGCCGTCACAGTATATCTGTGCCCCGGACAGCAAGCATCCATTCCTGGCTACGCCTGCACAACTACTGCTAGAGAAATACCTGCAACACACCAGCCAACGGCTGTTCCCCCTCAGCGCACGCAACTACACACACCCCATTCTGTCTGTAGACTGCTACCTCAACCTGGGGCCTGAGGTACACACACACACACACACACACACAAATACATGTGATTGTTTCGATGTCAGATCACTCAACGGTGCGTCTTTTTCCCCCTCCCTCTAGGTGACGGTGTGTTTTGTGAGTTCCAGACCTCACTCCATCAACATCAGTACTGCAGAGCTGCTGTTCAGCGGCCTGTTGCTCTGCTTCTGTGATTCCTTCGTCACACCAGGCTTTCTTAAGAAGTTTCACTTCCTCAAAGGTACACGCACAAAGACCCATGCAAGCACACACCACATGTTATCACGTTTCTGGAAAGACCCAGATGCAGACAGTGTCGAAGTAACACAAGTTTATTACTAGAACAGAGGGCAGGCAAAACGACAGGTCAAGGGCAGGCAGAGGTCAGTAATCCAGATCAGAGTCCAAAAGGAACGGCAGGCAGTCTCAGGGTCAGGGCAGGCAGAGGTCAGTAATCCTGTGTGGTGGAAACAGGAGACAAAGGGCTGCGAGATAGATAGATAGATAGATAGATAGATAGATAGATGAGGGTACGGGGCAACAGAAGACGAACAGCAAAGGGGATAATGACCTTGGAGATGGGGAAAGGGCCTATAAACCGGGGGGAAAGTTTGTGGGACTCCACCTGGAGGGGCAGATACCGGGTGGACAGCCATACCCGAGACGATACTCGGAGGTGTAGCCACGGGGCTATAGCAGCGTGACAGTGCATCCGGCTTGATGTTCTTGGATCCTGGTTGGTAGGAGAGGGAGAAGTTGAACCCGGGGGAAGAGCAAGGCCCACCTAGCTTGCCTGGAATTGAGACGCTTGGCGGTGTAGAGATATTCCAGGTTCTTGTGGTCGGTCCACACAATGAACGGATGTTCCACCCCCTCCAGCCAGTGCCTCCACTCCTCCAACGTCATCTTCAACGCGAGAAGCTCACGATTCACCACATCGTAGTTCCTCTCCATGGCGTTGATGCGATGGGAGATGTAAGAGCAGGGATGTAATTTGAGGTCCAGAGCAGAACGCTGGGACAGGACAGCCCCCACTCCGACATCCAAAGCATCAGCCTCTACCACAAACTGGCGAGACGGGTCAGGATGAACCAAGATGGGAGCTGTGGTGAAATAGTGTTTGAGATCCCGGAACGCCAGGTCAGCAGCTGGGGACCACGTGAAAGGAACCTTGGGAGAGGTGAGTGCTGACAGGGGGGAAGCCAGGGTGTTGTAACCCCGGATAAAGCGGCGATAAAAGTTGCAGAATCCCAGGAAACATTGTAGCTGCACCCTGGACGTAGGCTGGGGCCAATCCACCACCGCTCTCACCTTCCCTGGATCCATCTGTACACTACCTGCAGCGATGATGTAACCCAGGAAGGGGATGGTGGAGTGATGAAATTCGCACATCTCCGCTTTCACAAAAAGCTGGTTCTCCAGAAGGTGTTGGAGAACCTGTAGGACGTGGAGCACGTGTTCTTGGGCGGAGCGGGAGAAGATGAGGACTTTGTTGAGGTAGACAAAGACTAACCGGTTCAACATGTTGCGGAGAACATCATTAACCAGAGCCTGGAATACAGCTGGGGCGTTGGTAAGGCCAAATGGCATGACCAGATACTCGTAGTGACCGCGTTGAAGGCGGTCTTCCACTTGTCCCCTTCCCGTATCCGAACCAGATTGTAGGCATTCCGTAGGTCCAGATTGGAGAACACGTTGGCCCCCTGGAGGAGCTGGAAGGCCAAGGAGATGAGTGGTAGTGGGTAGCTGTTCTTCACCGTGATTCCGTTGAGGCCCCGGTAGTCAATGCACGGGCACAGGGTTTTTCCCTTTTTCTCCACAAAGAAGAACCCTGTGCCGGCGGGGGAGGCAGAAGGATGGATGAACCCTGCCTTTACGGAGTTCTCAATGTAGGTCTCCATGGCCTTGGTCTCTGGACCCGACAGAGCGTACAGTTGTCCCTGGAGTGGAGTGGTGCCTGGAAGGGTCGGTGCGGCGGAAGGCAAGTGGCCTGGGCCTTACTGAACACCTCCTGGAGGTCCTGGTACTCCGCGAGAAAGGCGGGGAGGTCCGGGGCAACTTCCGAGCCACCAGGAAGACGTCCTGGGGCAGGCTACGCTGACTTCAGCCAATGGGTGTGGCAGAACTGGCTCCAGCCCATAGTGGCACCAGCAGTCAAATCTATGATGGGATTGTGTCGCTGGAGCCAAGAGAATCCCAATACCACGGGAACCTGAGGAGACTTAATCAGCATAAATTAGATTGCCTCGCTTTAGCCCCTCTCACAATATCATGGGAGTGGTATTGTGAGTGACCCGTCCAGCGCTCTAACATCAATGGAAATGGAGAGGGGCTGAGTGGGGATGCCCAGCTCGGACACCAGGTTAGCATCCAAAAAAACTCATTGGCCCCAGAGTCGGAGTACCCAGAGAGATTTATACTTGTTACCCCACAGCAGGATGGCATGGAAAGGGGTACGAGTCATAGGAGAGGAAAGGTTCTCCATAAGGCCCACCAGAGTACTCGCCCCTTGATGAGCCTGGTTTTTTAATGGGCAGGTAGCTACGAAATGTCCCGTAGTTCCACAATATAGACAGCTCTGGGTGTGGAGTCGGCGTAAGTGTTTAATCTAGCCCTGCCCAGGTGCCTGGATTCCAAAGGAGGAGAGTCGGCAGCACTCTGTGATTCCCGAGAGAACTCGTGTGACGTCGGGTTCACTCGGACATGTAGACTTCGGGGATCTCCGGGGTTCTTTGGAGGCGAGGTGGGAATCAAAGGCGACAGGGCACAGATTTCCTCTCTCTCCTACATTCTCGAATCCGCCCATCGATCCGGATGGTCAAGGCTATGAGGGAATCAAGGTCCATGGGTAGCTCCTAGGCTGCAAGCTCATCTTTGACCACCTCCGATAGTCCGTGAAGGAACATGACGAACAATGCTTCCGGGATCCAGGCACACCGCCGTAGCCCAGGCTAGTGCCCTCCCAGACATCAGCGTTATGATGTAGCCCTATCCTCAAGCGGTCTGAGGGGAACGAAGAAGGCTGCAGCTCGAATTAGGGAGCACTCGGGGAGAAAAGCCCGGCAGGTTCCAGAATCTCCAGCATAAGGCTCCGGAGGAGGTAAGCAGGTTTCTCTGGACACTGGGGTAGGCTGGGAGATTATGGGTGTGACCTGCTGTCCAGTGGGCAATCCGCGGAATTGCTCCAGCAAAGTCTCGAACGTCTGGTCATGGCGTTCTGCCAGGGTATGGAGTCCCTCCATAAGACATTGCAGTAACTCCTCGTGTCGTCCAATGGTGGCTCCTTGCAGGGAGACAGCATTGTGCAGCTGGTCTAAGTCTGCTGGGTCGGTCATGGCCTGTTCGTACTATCACATTTTAGGAAAGACCCAGATGCAGACAGTGTCGAAGTAACAAAAGTTTATTACTAGAACAGAGGGCAGGCAAAACGACAGGTCAAGGGCAGGCAGAGGTCAGTAGTCCAAAAGGTACAGGACGGCAGGCAGGCTCAGGATCAGGGCAGGCAGAATGGTCAAAACCGGGAAGACTAGAGAACAGGAACTTTAGAAAAGACAGGAGCAAGGGGAAAAACGCTGGTAGACTTGACGAACAAAACGAACTGTCAATAGACGAACAAAGAACACAGGTATAAATACACAGGGGATAATGAGGGGAGGTGGGAGACACCTGGTGGGAGGTGGAGACTAGTACAACGACAGGTGAAACAGATCAGGGTGTGACACATATACACACACACAAAAGCCATCACATCCTCAAAGGTATTCTCTCTTCCCTCGTCCAGGGGCGATTCTGTGTGTGATATGTGCTGACCGAAGCTCTCTGAGACAGACGGTGGTAAGACTGGAGCTCGAGGACGAGTGGAGGTTCCGGCTGAGTGACGAGTTCCAGACAGCCAATGCTAAAGAGGACCGCCCCCTCTTCTTCCTCACAGGGAAACACATATGAACTGCCGTACCCCTCACCTTGAGCCCTGCAGTGGGGTCAAAACAGAAAGCTAAAAACTGTCTGTATTCTTCTGGTGGATCAAGCCAATAACCCATAGACAGTAGTTGGTAGTGAATATAGCTACAGTTGAAGTCAGAAGTTTACATACACTTAAGTTGGAGTCATTAAAACCTGTTTTTCAACTACTCCACAAATTTCTTGTTATTAACAAACTATAGTTTTGGCAAGTCGATTAGGACACCTACTGACATAAGTAATTTTTCCAACAATTGTTTACAGACAGATTATTTCACTTATAATTCACTGTATCACAATTCCAGTGGGTCAGAGGTTTACATACACTAAGTTGGCTGTACCTTTAAACAGCTTGGAAAATTCCAGGAAATTATGTCATGGCTTTAGAAGCTTCTGATAGGCTAATTGACATCATTTGAGGCAATTGGTGGTGTACCTGTGGATGTATTTCAAGGCCTACCTTCAAACTCAGTGCCTCTTTGCTTAACACCATTGGAAAATCAAAAGAAATCAGCCAAGACCTCAGAAAAACAATTGTAGACCTCCACAAGTCTGGTTCATCCTTGGGAGTAATTTCCAAACGCCTGAAGGTACCATGTTAATTTCTACAAACAATAATACGCAAGTATAAACACCATGGAACCACGCAGCCGTCATACCGCTCAGGAAGGAGACGTGTTCTGTCACCTAGAGATGTACGTACTTTGGTTCAAAAAGTCTAAATCAATCAAAGAACAACAGCAAAGAACCTTGTGAAGATGCTGGAGGAAACAAAAGTATCTATATCCACAGTAAAACAAGTCCTATATCGACATAACCTGAAAGGCCGCTCAGCAAGGAAGAAGCCACTGCTCCAAAGCCACCATAAAAAAGCCAGCCAATGGTTTGCAACTGCACCTGGGGACAAACATCGTACTTTTTGGAGAAATGTCCTCTGGTCTGATGAAACAGAAATAGAACTGTTTGGCCATAATGACCATTGTTATGTTTGGATGGAAAAGGGGTACGCTTGCAAGCTGAAGAACACCATCCCAACCGTGAAGCACGGGGGTGGCAGCATCATGTTGTGGGGTTGCTTTGCTGCAGGAGGGACAGGTGCACTTCACAGAATACATGGCATCGTGAGGCAGGACAATTATGTGGATATATTGAAGCAACATCTCAAGACATCAGTCGGGTCTTCCAAATGGACAATGACCCCAAGCATACTTCCAAAGTTGTGGCAAAATGGCTTAAGGACAACAAAGTCAAGGTATTGGAGTGGCCATCACAAAGCCCTGACCTCAATCCTGTAGACAATTTGTGGGCAGAGCTGAAAAAGCGTGTGGGAGCAAGGAGGCCTACAAACCTGACTCAGTTACACCAGCTCTGTCAGGAGGAATGGGCCAAAATTCACCAAACTTATTGTGGGAAGCTTGTGGAAGGCTACCCGAAACATTTGACTCAAGTTAAACAATTTAAAGGCAATGCTACCAAATACTAATTGGGTGCATGTAAATGTGATGAAAGAAATAAAAGCTGAAATAAAGAATTCTCTCCTATAATTCTGACATTTCACATTCTTAAAATAAAGTGATCCTAACTGACCCGAGTCAGGGAATTTTTACTAGGATTAAATGTCAGGAATTGTGAAAAACTGAGTTTAAATGTATTTGGCTAAGGTGTATGTAAACTTCCGACTTCAACTGTATCAGTCTGGGGCTGGTATGGCTCTGTTCACTGTAGTATTAATTTAGTATCAATGACAATTTACTACCATACTCCTATTAAGCCTCCACCTCTCTGTTGTGATGTGTTAAAAAGTCATCATTCCGCAGTGTCTGCCGCCGTTCATATTGTAGTTTATGATATTTTTGAGGAGTGTATTTTGTACAAATATTATTTTTGTAGACGTTTTGTTTTTTGCCTGGGCTTTTGTGACGAACTATTTTGCAAATATTTGGACTGCTTTGTGTCATGTAAAAAGTACCCATGTCATGTTTTCTTTGGTGTCTTCATAACAATGTTCGTTACGAAAGCGTTACGTGTACATGTGGTTGTGTTTTCTGACGCTCAGTGTTTGCAGCCTTCTGATGATCACTATGTTGAGAAACTTGAATCCATATTTTATGTACTGAATGTGTAAATGTACGTATTTTGAAAACGATCTCCATCTCTGCTGCCTTCTATTGGTTACACACCAGTCCAGGTGTGTGTACATTCTGAATGATATATCTGTTTTACTATGATCTACTTCTTGTGGGGTAGTTACAGTTGAACGGGGCTTTAAACGAGGCCTCTCCGCCTCATGCCTTGGGGAGCCAGCCCGGCACCAACACCCCTGTTTCTGATAATCAACTAATCGCAGGCTTCAGTCTGGACCTGGATTAGTTAGTGCGGATCTTCTCTTGGCCTCACAGGTCGGGTCAACTCCCACCGTGCGTTGGTATGAGCCTCTTTCTAGGTGAAGGGGGGCCTTCCTGTCCTCCTACCCTGAGCTGAGCTAGCAGTGGAGCTTGAGTTTCACTTTATGCACACGGCCACGGATGTTAGCTCACTCCTTCCTACTGATTACACTTCACGGGTAGTTTGTGACTCGGTATACTACGCGTCAGCGTGGGCTATTTTTGTGTACAACACCAAACAAGCGATTCAATGATTATTTATAGTCCACTCTGTACTACTTGGTTACGTGGTGCGGCTCTCACTGCGTGGATACGTTCCGCCACGGGGTTAAACTATTATAAATAATGTCAGACACCCCTGCTAGCGGCTGGTCTTCCCTATCTAATTTACTGGACAGCACCCACATGGGTGAGTCACACTAGCTAAGTCCCGGGTGTAGGGTTTCAGCTAAAACTAGCTGCACTTCGTCTGGGTAGAGGACAAACTATAGACACCCAGTGCTCCTTTAGTGTGCTTTTTAGTTACCCTCAAGCCCCCCTTTGGTTTCCTGCTCAAGCCCACAATATGGTCTGGCTGCAGGCTACCTAAGCCTAGTTGTTATGTTACTCTAATTCTTGACTATTTAGTCAACCAGTAAATGAACTAGTTAATGAAAACCAGTAACACTTCTATTTTGGTTCCACAGCTTCACACCTGATGGATTTTATTATTTTATATTCTTTTATTTTATAGCTATTTTAATGCAGTAGCTTCTAAAAATATCAATTAAATTCACTTCTTACCTTGCACCAAAGTGTTCTAATACTACATCAATCAGCTCCTTTCTTCCCCAGAATCTCCCTTTCCCCATCTTGTACGTTGGTTTTTATACACATTTTGCCCAGGCCTATGCCTCCTTTGACACTACACGTCATCGCCCTTACACGTGACATCGAAGCAAAGTTACATAACAGATTGTCTCGTTCACCCGGGATATCTACACACAACAATCTGTGGTGTCATCTGCCTCATGACCCATGTGCCACCAGGCAACTCCACCAGCTCCTTCCCAGGGCTCGAGTTTGACGGGTATGTCCACACATTAGATTAACCTCTGCCCCGCAGCAGAGAAACATCTGCATACAGTCTACCTTCACCTGTCACTTCCTCCCTGCACTTGACTGGGTTTCGATGCTCTCTAGCTGCTTGTGGTTGAGGCCTCTTCCTGTTCTTCAGCTTCTTCTTGATCGTTCTTGTTTCACTGTTACATAGAGTTATGTCTGGGGACTGGAGGAGTCCTCAGGTCATATTGACTTGGCTCATTCACGACAACGGGGCGCAAAAGCCTGCACAACCCGACTCTAAACGTTGACTCGCTTCACAAATCTCTCACAGCAACTCTAGTTTCTCACCTCTAGGGGGTGGTGTCTCCCTCTTTATTCCCTTTCTTCACATTCTGTTTGCTGCACACGAGACTGAACCCTATCTGTGGTCAGCAGAGGGCCGTACACACTATACGTTGACATGACTGACAGTCAGCGGAAGCTATTGCCACTAGGCTCAAGTTGTGAACAGTACATCTAGTCCAATTGAAATTTGTCACACTAATCAGAATCCTATGATAACATTTTTTTTCTTAATTGTAGTTCTAGTTTGCTGTCATTTGTTCCAGTACAAATTCAACAACAGTTCTATCTTCCTTTCGTTTTTATTCACCACAATATGGGAGGGACGCAAGGCTGCCAGTTGATTTGCAGTATGACCACCAGTACAGTACACCTTCTTCAACAAAGAACTCACTTGAGTTATTTTATTAGATTCTTTGTCCTGCAACATCTTGTTTTTGAATTAGACATTACAATATGATACAGTACTATATACAATGTTACAATAACACAAGATGTTGTGGGGTTTTCCCCTTTGAATGCACAGCATCTTTACGTTGCTTATTTGCAAATAAAAAGTAGAAGGAAAATACATTTTTAGGTACAGCAACTCAAAGACATGAGAATTTCTTTAATTTCATATATATATACAGTGCCTTGCGAAAGTATTCGGCCCCCTTGAACTTTGCAACCTTTTGCCACATTTCAGGCTTCAAACATAAAGATATAAAACGGTATTTTTTTGTGAAGAATCAACAACAAGTGGGACACAATCATGAAGTGGAACGACATTTATTGGATATTTCAAACTTTTTTAACAAATCAAAAACTGAAAAATTGGGCGTGCAAAATGATTCAGCCCCTTTACTTTCAGTGCAGCAAACTCTCTCCAGAAGTTCAGTGAGGATCTCTGAATGATCCAATGTTGACCTAAATGACTAATGATGATAAATACAATCCACCTGTGTGTAATCAAGTCTCCGTATAAATGCACCTGCACTGTGATAGTCTCAGAGGTCCGTTAAAAGCGCAGAGAGCATCATGAAGAGCAAGGAACACACCAGGCAGGTCCGAGATACTGTTGTGAAGAAGTTTAAGGCCGGATTTGGATACAAAAAGATTTCCCAAGCTTTAAACATCCCAAGGAGCACTGTGCAAGCGATAATATTGAAATGGAAGGAGTATCAGACCACTGCAAATCTACCAAGAACTGGCAGTCCCTCTAAACTTTCAGCTCATACAAGGAGAAGACTGATCAGAGATGCAGCCAAGAGGCCCATGATCACTCTGGATGAACTGCAGAGATCTACAGCTGAGGTGGGAGACTCTGTCCATAGGACAACAATCAGTCGTATATTGCACAAATCTGGCCTTTATGGAAGAGTGGCAAGAAGAAAGCCATTTCTTAAAGATATCCATAAAAAGTGTCATTTAAAGTTTGCCACAAGCCACCTGGGAGACACACCAAACATGTGGAAGAAGGTGCTCTGGTCAGATGAAACCAAAATTGAACTTTTTGGCAACAATGCAAAACGTTATGTTTGGCGTAAAACCAACACAGCTCATCACCCTGAACACATCACCCCCACTGTCAAACATGGTGGTGGCAGCATCATGGTTTGGGCCTGCTTTTCTTCAGCAGGGACAGGGAAGATGGTTAAAATTGATGGGAAGATGGATGGAACCAAATACAGGACCATTCTGGAAGAAAACCTGATGGAGTCTGCAAAAGACCTGAGACTGGGACGGAGATTTGTCTTCCAACAAGACAATGATCCAAAACATAAAGCAAAATCTACAATGGAATGGTTCAAAAATAAACATATCCAGGTGTTAGAATGGCCAAGTCAAAGTCCAGACCTGAATCCAATCGAGAATCTGTGGAAAGAACTGAAAACTGCTGTTCACAAATGCTCTCCATCCAACCTCACTGAGCTCGAGCTGTTTTGCAAGGAGGAATGGGAAACAATGTCAGTCTCTCGATGTGCAAAACTGATAGAGACATACCCCAAGTGACTTACAGCTGTCATCGCAGCAAAAGGTGGCGCTACAAAGTATTAACTTAAGGGGGCTGAATAATTTTGCACGCCCAATTTTTCAGATTTTCATTTGTTAAAAAAGTTTGAAATATCCAATAAATGTTGTTCCACTTCATGATTGTGTCCCATTTGTTGTTGATTCTTCACAAAAAAAATACAGTTTTATATTTTTATGTTTGAAGCCTGAAATGTGGCAAAAGGTCGCAAAGTTCAAGGGGGCCGAATACTTTCGCAAGGCACTGTATTCCCTTTATCCATTATGTTGGGATAGGGAAAAGAAAACAAAAAAAGAATGAAAAAACCCAAAGATAACGAGACCTCCCCCCAAATGTTTGGGGTAGCAGGTGGCCTAGTTAGAGCGTTGGGCCCCTAACCGAAAGGTTGCTGGATCGAATCCCCGAGCTGACACGGTAAAAATCTGTCATTCTAAGAATTTGTTCTGAACTGACTTGCCTAATGAAATAAGTAAAAAAAATCCCTCCCTCCTAGGGTTGTACCCCTCTCCCCTGCTGTCCTACCCACCCTCCCTCACTCCTAGGGTTGTACCCCTCTCCCCTGCTGTCCTACCGCCCTCCCTCACTCCTAAGGTTGTACCCCTCTCCCCTGCTGTCCTACCCACCCTCCCTCACTCCTAGGGTTGTACCCCTCTCCCCTGCTGTCCTACCCGCCCTCCCTCACTCCTAGGGTTGTACCCCTCTCCCCTGCTGTCCTACCCGCCCTCCCTCACTCCTAGGGTTGTACCCCTCTCCCCTGCTGTCCTGCCCGCCCTCCCTCACTCCTAGGGTTGTACCCCTCTCCCCTGCTGTCCTACCCGCCCTCCCTCACTCCTAGGGTTGTACCCCTTTCCCCTGCTGTCCTACCCGCAGTCCCTCAAATCCTAGAAGGTGCTTCATCTGTATCTACCTCCTGGATGTTACTACCAGTCATCTCTTGGCACAAAAATGACACATTACGATTACATCACGTTCTGTGCTGCACACCTGTTTGACGCAAATGTGGACAAAATCTTAGTCGGTTCCACAGTAACTTTATGGCACCAAGATCCAAATGTTTACTCACATTGTGTCCCCTGGACTTTGGAGGGGATGTAGGGCAGCACGAGACAGCTACTGGGTAGAGGGGACATTGCCAGCGGTTCCCCACTATAGGGTCACCATCTCAAGTGGTAAGGGGGGGCCGTTTAATATCAGTTGTTGTGTCTACTGTCCACCTTCGTAGGTAATTGTCGAAGAGATTTGGCGGGTGGGTGCTCAATATTTCATGCAGCCGAGTTAACTATAGTGCATAGCCAAGATTTGAGGATAAATCCTTTAAAAGGTCATGTAAATATCTATACAATTCCCATTGAGAAAATGAATAGAAATCCTATAGGAGAAAACAAATCTATTGAAATCGTTGGATCCAGTTAGAATCCAATAGGAATTTTGGAACCAGCCTTGTATCATTTCTATACAGATATCTTTACGAAACACTTACCAGTGTGCTATGTCTGGTGTAGACGGTCTAAGCTCCTGACTCTAGACCACATATGCCTCCTTGGCCAACTGTCTCTTTCCTCACTATCTATATTTACATCTGTCCTGTAATCAAAAACTCAAATCTCCTTAAATAATATATTTGACCCTCGTCCAAAAAAATCCTTTAGGGCTCCAATGGGAAAAAAATGTATTGGAATCCTATAGGATCTTTTGACAAGGGTTTATCTGTGAGAGTGGTGGTAATTGGTGGTGTCAGAACTGGTCTAATGGTAGAATCCCTGCCAGCACACCTAAGGCCCAGGTTCATCATTATGTGTTTTATTGACAAAGGAGTTCTGTGTTAACAATAATGCTGGGATTCCTGCCATGGTAAAAGCCAGGAGTCTGTGCCTGGGCTACATCAACTAAATCGGAACTCGACACTCAGTCTCCTGACTGAAAATCATCCACCCATGTACCCCGAGCCTAGTTTCAGCACTCTAAGAAAGAATCGAGCTGCGCACTGTTTCTCAGATGTATAGAATTCACTAAAGTCACAGCCAATCTGGTCATAGCTGGCTGTGATGTAGGATGGGATGAGACATAAACCTAACACATTCAATGACACATCTCTCTGAACAGGGGGGACATACCAAATTCATAGAGAATACATTGCATATGATGAAGAAAGAATACTCTGAGCCGCAGCTCAGGGGTCCAACCCAGAGACGCAAGGGGGCAGACAGGGACGTTCAAATGGGCCGCGTGTACCCTGGGTTGTAAGAGCATGTTGAGCTGACCTACTCGTCTTGCAGCCCTTGGGGTAGGGGGGGGGGAGCGGCGGTTAGAACATAGTGAAAACCAGGTCCCTGTCCCAAATGGCTGTGATGACGTCACTTAGGGAGCTAAGAGTTGGGTAGCAAACCAGTTCCAGGAGTTACTGCCCATAGAGATGTTTTACTTATGGTGTGTGTGTGTGCGTGCCTGCATACGTGCGTATTAGTTTGTGTTTGTACCATCAAAGTGTGCATGCATTTATGTCATGACAGTGTGTATGCAATTAATGCATGTGTTTGTGTATTCTATGTGTATATGCTCATGTACACATGAATACATGTAGTTTGTGTGTGTCTGTGCGTGTGTGTGTGTGTTTGTGTGCGCACGCGTGTGTTGTCCTGGTGTCAGCAGCACCATCTAAAGGAGCTGGGATGGGATCTGGTCTGTCCTCTCAGGTTTCGTCTTGGAACGTGGTTCTCAGAACACGCTCGGTAAAATTAAACATCCACAGAAACGACCGGTGAGCACACACAGTATAACAGTCTTACAGAGAATCGCAATGATCACTACTTGGTTTTAACGTCTGAACACATACGTCGGACTACCGGGTTTCTTACACCTGAATACACACGTCCGTCGGATCACCAAGTGTCTAACACACACACACACACATGTCGGTTGGATCACCAGGTTTCTAACACACACACACACAAGTTGAGGATCCTACGCCTGAGTGGGGAGCGAGCCGTGCCATGGAACCATGACCCCAGAGGAACATCTGGAAGAATTCTGCAACGACGCCAGTCCCAACTGGTTCTGGGTAGGGTGGCATGTCTGTCGGCCTGTCCGAGAGAGAGGGGGAGATGGAGATGAAAGAGAGAGAGAGAGAGAGAAGAGAGAGAGAGAGAGAGAGAGAGAAAGATACTGAAAATGTAGGGTGGTAGAAGCTTGTTCCTGTACTTTTGGTGGAGAGTTATCCAATCTTAATAAGCTAAATGTCATGTCCACACATGGATGGAACAGTGTTAGTTCTGCTGCTGTTGAGGAAGAGAGGGATGGATATTCCTGGCAATGACTGCGTCCAATGTGTACCGCTACAAACTCGTTGGATGCATTTGCGGCAGGTTTTGCTTGTGTTTTGGTTATGTTTTAGAAATCGAACGGTGAATGATGACTGTATTCATTTTCCATTGAGGGAGAGAGGGAATAGGGGAGGAGAAAGCGAGGGATAGAGTGGGCGAGAGGGGAGAGGGAGAGAGAGGAATGAGGGAGGGGTATTCCTTTGTCAGAGGAAGGCTCTAAAAAAAGTGCCAAAGATCCAGCCACCCAAGTCACAGGCTGTTTTCTCTGCTATCGTACGGCAAGCAGTGCTGATGCACCAAATCTGGAACCAACAGGACCGATCCTGAACAGCTTCTAACCCCAAGCCATAAGACTTCTAAAGAATTTGTCAGGGTAGCTACAGTATTTGGTTAACTATTTAACTATCTGCATTGACCCTTTTGGCACTAACGGTTTTGACTCATCACACACGCTGCTGTTACTGTTTCTTATCTGTCACTTTCTTCCTAGTTATATGTACATATCTACCTCAATGACCTCATACCCCTGCACATGGACTCAGTACTCGTACCCCATGTATATGGCCAAGTTATCTTTTCTCATTGTGTATTTATTATAACTTTTATAATAACGTGTTATTACTTTTCTACTATTTCTCTATTTTCTTTCTCTCTGCATTGTTGGGAAGGGGCCCGTAAATAAGCATTTCACCGTTAGCCCGCACCTGTTGTTTACGAAGGATGTGACAAATACAATTTCATTTGATTTAGGGGGGGCTGTGGGAACGTCTCAGATTGCGCTGTGCACTCAAAAGGCTTCCTTGGACAGATTACACACACACACACACACACACACACACACACACACACACACACACACACACACACACACACACACACACACATTTTTTTTTATTTTACCTTTATTTTACTAGGCAAGTCAGTTAAGAACAAATGATTATTTTCAATGACGGCCTAGGAACAGTGGGTTAACTGCCTGTTCAGGGGCAGAACGACAGATTTGTACCTTGTCAGCTCGGGGATTCGAACTTGCAACCTTTCAGTTACTAGTCCAACGCTCTAACCACTAGGCTACCCTGCCGCCCCACATTAACAGTGTACACTCTTCAGAAACTCTCTGTAAAGTGTAATAACATGGTCATGTGTACTGTACAGCTGTAGCACTCACAATCTTGAGTTTAACCTGAAAGGTTGTACAGAGGTAGGATCTTTGAGGCCGTTCGCTACAACAGGCTTCTTCTTCTTTTTGTAGGGGTTGATACATTGTTTGTTTAGGGGAAATCACGTCTGACATTTGAGAGTGAAAATGACAAACTTTTAGAATACTTTTTATGCCTTGAATACACTACAAGTTTGCGTTTCTAAGAGTGGTCAAATTAAGATCCCACATCACGTACAGAGACAGTAAAATGCTGCATTCCATTAGCTGTGATGAACACGTTGTTTGTGGTGTGGAGTTGTACTTCTCTGACCATGTACAGTAGAGGCAATGGAGCTGGATTTGATCTTTTTTTACTAATGGTTTCATAATTATGGAAGGTTTTTAATAAATGAAATAAATCAGGAAAGAAACAGCAGGATAATGGTTATGGGTCGTCATTGTGGTAGTACAGTAATTGTGGCTGCAGATCACATCTAGCTCCCTTCTGCATTTCCCTGAAAGGTCAACATGATCATGTAATGGCCCTCAATGATTCTACCCTAATGCATATTAAATAGTATTCTTATATTGTACTGGTGGTACTGAAAGTGTGACGGAATGGGTTTGAACCTGGGTCGTCTGTGTGCCTGTGTGACTGCGGAAGCCCGCTGAGCTAAAATCTAGGCATAAACTAGAGGGGCTAAAGCCCATCTGAGACCTGATTCACACAGTTTATATTATATTTTCGCAATGGCCTGTCCCGTATGGTTCCAGCAACTATGATGGATGTGTAACCAGTCCAGTTCAGATCAGATTGGCTCAGTTTGGCCCCTATAGTGTGAATCAGGCTTCTGAGTACTCAGGTTTCCGGCAAGGTGACTCATGACGTGAGCTTGGTTCACCCAACCACCTCTGTTACAAAGACACCTGTTCTTTCTATGTGGGTTTAAATCTCCCTACATGGCTGCAGGGTAGATGGTCCGGGCTTTAAGGTCATTGCCTCGACAGCACATCCTGTTATGTCATGTTAACAACAGGGAAACCCACTATTGACCCCAATGTAATACCCTACAGCCACGCAAAGAAATCAATACCATATGGATCTACTATATGGACGATATATGGAGGTCACTGAACATCGGCTTTATCAGTCCCAGCCTGTGTTATCTGTTTCAGGACACTGCCTGTTCTTTCAGAAGAACACACACATCACCGCTGACACTGTATTTAGTGGGAGAGATAAAGAACAGGTCAAGGTGATAGGGACTCATGTAGGTAAAGGCTACTTTATGAGAAATTATCTTAAAGGTGAATCTCCCCAATGGCATTATATCACAGGAGTAGTGGGGTGTATTTGTGTGTGTGCGTTCGGAGTGTGTGCGTAAGTGTGTCAGTCACATTGCGACAGTGGGATATTTATTGAGGACTCCCAGGATCGGAACAGCCTTTGCCGGCCCTTTCATCAACAATGGCAGTATAGTAGTAAACAATGGAATCTCCCACCACTCAGGAATGTCTCATGGCTCGTAAATACCCCACACAGGGGCAGGTTGAGAGTTCACTCATTATGCGCGCCTCAGCAGCTCTCTGATTGGCCCACAAAACCCATCCCAGGCGACTCCCCCATCCCCATGACAACAGTGTGAATGCATTCTTGACCCAGAGTTCCTGGAAGAGATTAGGCTGCAACGCTCTCTCTCTCTTCCCCCTCTCTCTCCCTCTCTTCCCCCTCACTCTCTCTCTCTCTCTCTCTCCCCCCTCCCCTCTCTCCCTCTCTTCCCCCTCTCTCTCTCTCTCTCTCTCTCTCTCTCTCTCTCTTCCCCCTCTCTCTCTCTTCCCCCTCTCTCCCTCTCTCTCTTCCCCCTCTCTCTCTCCCCCTCTCTCTCCCTCTCTTCCCCCTCTCTCTCTCTCTCTCTCTCTCTCTCTCTCCCCCCCTCTCTCTCTCTTCCTCCCTCTCTCTCTCCCTCTCTTCCCCCTCTCTCTCCCTCTCTTCCCCCCTCTCTCTCTCCCTCTCTTCCCCCCTCTCTCTCTCCCTCTCTTCCCCCCTCTCTCTTCTTCCTCTCACATGGCAGGTGACTGAGGAAGGAAATTAACAGCTTCAGGCGAGGAAAGTTTAAACACACATACTGTGCTGGGTCAACAATCACAACAACAACAGTCAAATGGTTAGGTTGATTTGTAAACAGCTCTTAACACAATTGTATAAGCCATATTTGAAAACATTGTCATGTGAAGTACAGCTCTATTTTGTGTGGAAAATCTGTTTGAACTCTCAAAAGCTCTTTCTAGTGGTCAATTAGTTGGATCCATTAGTTGAATGTTAAAAGCACAACTAAGAGTCTCTCAGTCAGAGCTGCTCTCCCTATTTGACCCTAACCCCTTACCTGACCCCTATCTATCCTATACCTCCCTCAGGAGTCATATACGCATTCTGGGAAGGCCCGGGGACATTAGATTCTCCTCCCTCTTGGCTATCACACAATGACCGACCATTCTAACAGTTCCTAGAAACACTGCACATGTGTATTCTGTTCCAACTCATGTCCCGCAGGGCTCTTTTGTTGCCAGATAAATGACTGTGGGCTGTTTCGTAATAAATGGCTGTTTCGTAATCGGGAGACAGGGGCTGCATGCACACACACATGCAAGCACGTGCACACACACAGCCCACCCCTGAGTTATCCTTTACATTGGGCCCCAATTCCTGCAGAAACTGAGTATTTCCCTTAAGTATTTTTTTTTTTACCTTAAGGAATAGTTTTCCCTTGGCTATGGGAATTGTTTAAGGGTGTTGCATAGAGCCCCTCAAACATTTCCTTGGCTAAGGGCGTCTTTTAAGGGTTTTACGGTACTTTGAAGGACGTGTGGCAGAAAGAGTCTCTGGTCACTATGTAGATGACCTGATTCACTGACTGAATTTCTAATCAAAGAGAGCACATTTATTTGGGGAGGTCGAAATGTAGAAATTCTACATTCAAGACAGGAGAAACAAATTGACACGGAAAATAATAAAACGTGTTTCTTTTTGTTTCTTTTTTTTTGTTTCTATTACTTTCTAGCATGTCAGGCTAATTTACAGTGGAGGTAGCTAGCGCTACAAGCTCTCACAGTCTCACGTCAGAATTAGACGTTCACCCATGTTTTCCAGACGTCAAATTTCAAAGTGTTTTAAGGTTAAATTTAGGCATTATAAGGATCGGACCCTTTTTTTGAATTTGGCTTAAAATGGCATACCCAGATCTAACTGTCTGAAGCTCAGGCCCTGAAGCAAGGATATGCATATTCTTGATACTATTTCAAAGGAAACACTTTGACTTTTGTGGTTATGTGAAAGGAATGTTGGAGAATATAACACATTAGATCTGGTTGAAGATAATACAAAGAAAGAAACTACCATTTTGTTTTGTATCATCCTCTTTGAAATGCAAGAGAAAGGTCATAATGAATTATTCTAGCCCAGGCGCAATTTAGACTTTGGCCACTAGATGGCAGCACTGTATGTGCTGGCTTGAAGTACTGTCATTACAGCTACTGTAAATATGCCACTTGGCCTGCCCTACCCAGTCCTAGTTCCCATTGTAAACACTTTGTTGCTATGTATTGCATTTCTGGGAATTTGCACCTATAGGCCTGTTGGATTCTATAGAAAATGGTTTATTTGCGTAGTTGGTGACAGGTCAATGGATGCATTGCCAGGCATCAGGGTTTGGGGAGTAAATGATTACCACAAAAAACTGTATCTGTAATCAGTTACGTTACTAGCAGAAATATTGTAAACGGATAACAGATACTTTTGAAAGACTAGAGGATTACTTCTTGGATTACTTTTAAATTCAGAAAAGGATGTTTGTGAAAAAAATACATTATGACACCTTTCTGCTTTCTCAATGACATTCAATTCAGCGTTGACAATCGGCGCAGGTTTAAGTTTGTTCCACCTGAGCAAGTCTGACCACAAGTCAGAGACCACCACTATGATGACATACCGAATATGTTTGATGGGGAAAGTAATCAGAACGGCGTGGTGGGGAAAGTAATCAAAAAGTAGTGGACAGTAAATCGATTACGTTACTGAGTTTGGCTGATCCAGAAATGATGTTATTGATTTACAATTTTGGACAGGTAACTAGTAACTGTAACAGATTACATTTAGAAAGTAACCTACCCAACCCTGCCAGGCATGCAGCCATATATACAGGCTGGCTTCTGCCGCAGGTTATATCATTTCATTGCTGACAAGACATAGTACGTAAGCAAAGAAGCTTTGCTATTGGATGAAGGAGTCACCTCACCAACACCTGTCTTCTGCATAACCCTGGTGATATTTACACTTATATGAATATTTTCCTACATCTGTGGAAGACATTACAAAATTACTTTTAGTCTGCCAACTGGACTACACCCCCCTCGCCCCCACCTCGCTTTTAACGTTCTGAAAATATGTCAATTCACCTCTTCGACTGAAGAAATTATAGCCTATATGGGTTAGCCTACTGAGCTGAGATTTAACAACGACACTGTCCAATACACGTGTTACTCTGTAGCAAGTAAGGCCAGTACTGTTATGTGTGGGCTGCGGGGTTCTACCATTGGTTCCCATGGAGGGTTTTACGCCGTGCTACGTCACCAGCCGAGTATAGGGAGGGTTGTTTTTCTCTCCAGTGACAAGATGAGTATCTGCACCGCGCTTTAGCACACCGCCAAGCGGAAGATCAAATGACGGAAAGGTTCCGTTCGCTATTACAATGTAATAGTTGAATTGGAATAAGAAACGCAGATTTACCGACACAGCGGAAGACATTTGAATGGCTAAAATACTCTGAACCGACCATTCCTCGTCAATAATGTACGTATGAATGCGATTGTGAATCCTAGGCTATTTATCCATATGATATTCTTCTAGTTTCGGTGTAATTTCTTATCGACGGATGGCTGCACCCAGATCATCTTTGCATGTGTTATTATTAGCCTCCGTTCCTTTTTTAAAAATATGAATCAATTGCCAGGCGTTATGGCAAGGACAGCTTCTTATAACCTACAGACTACACTTGTGTTCATAATTGCGTTGATGCAATGGAGATTGAAATAGGCTATGGTCATAAACAACGGCTCATTTTCCCAAAGTTGTTATTTACGCATTCTAAACTGGGCGGAATGTGAAGGATTCTGTGTCCGCGGTGTTTTATATAAACAGCTGTTTGTGTTAGGTCATGCTTGTCGCCTGCTGCAGTATCTGTGTTATGCATCAGCATATCTCGCAATTAACCTAAAATATATTTGTAAACATATTTTAAATACTGTCAGTTGATGAGGACCAGTTTTGGACAAAAATGGGCCACCTGAATATGTTCTCTACCCAGTTCATGGCCATTTTATTTGGAAACCTTTGACTGCCAGACTGCTTTGGATGGGAAGTCACATGACTTCTACTCAGTGGGGAAAGGAAGTGGGATACCTAGTCAGTTGTACAACTGAATGCATTCAACTGAAATGCGTCTTCCACCTTTAACCCAGCCCCTCTGAATCAGAGAGGTGCGGGGGGGGGGGGCTGCCTTTATCGCATTCCACGTCTTCGGCTCCTGGGGAACAGTGGGTTAACTGCCTTGTTCGTGGGCATAACGACAGATGTTTACCTTGTCAGCTCGGGGATTCGACCCAGCAGCCGTTCGGTTACTGGCCCAACACTCTAACCACTAGGAGTAAAGTACTTAAAGGATAAATACATTTGCATTATCATGATGATGTGGCAATTTGCTTCTTTAAAATCTAATATCTAGAAAACTTGACAGGAAAACATTTTGGGACTGTATCAACAGTGGACTAATGAACAAAAATAGTTTTCATTCAATTAAAAATAGGCCTACTTTAAAGTACTACTTACCTATATATATATTTTATATCTGTACTTTACTATTTATATTTTTGACAGCTTTTTCTTTTGCTTCACTACATTCCTAAAGATAATACTGTACTTTTTACTCCATACATTTTCCCTGACACCCAAAGTATTCGTTACATTTTTAATGCTTAGCAGGACAGGAAATTTGTCCAATTCTGTGAATTAAAAAAACAAGAACAAACATTGTCTGGTTTGCTTAATATAAGGAATTTGAAATAATTTATACATTTACTTTTGATACTTAAGTATATTTAAAACCAAATACTTTTAGACTTTTACTCAAGTGGTATTTTTACTGGGTGACTTTCACTTTTACTTGAGTCATTTTCTATTAAGATATTTTTAAAACTTTTACTCAAGTCAATGTCTATTGAGTACTTTTCCCACCACTGTATATAAATAAGATCCTCCACCCTCATGATTTGCATAAGGTATGAGTTGATCCTATGTGCTCGTACTTCTACCCAGAACTGACATTGTATTGTGAGTAGAGGTCGACCGATTGTGATTTTTCAATGCCGATACCAATACCAATTATTGGAGGACCAAAAAAAGCCAATAGCGATTAATCGGACAATTTTTAAAATGTATTTGTAATAATGACAATTACAACAATACTGAATGAACACTTATTTTAACTTAATATAATACATCAATAAAATCAATTTAGCCTCAAATAAATAATGAAACATGTTCAATTTGGTTTAAATAATGCAAAAACAAAGTGTTGTTTGGAGAAGAAAGTAAAAGTGCAATATGTGCCATGTAAGAAAGCTAACGTTTCAGTTCCTTGCTCAGAACATGAGAACATATGAAAGCTGGTTCCTTTTAACATGAGTCTTCAATATTCCCAGTTAAGAAGTTTTAGGTTGTAATTATTATAGGAATTATAGGACTATTTCTCTCTATGCCATTTGTATTTCATTAACCTTTAACTATTGGATGTTCTTATAGGCACTTTAGTATTGCCAGTGTAACAGTATAGCTTCCGTCCCTCTCCTCGCCCATACCTGGGCTCGAACCAGGAACACATCGACAACAGCCATCCTCGAAGCAGCGTTACCCATGCAGAGCAAGGGGAACAACCACTCCAAGTCTCAGAGCGAGTGACGTTTGAAACGCTATTAGCGTGCACCCCGCTAACTAGCTAGCCATTTCAATTCGGTTACACCAGCCTCATCTCGGGGGTTGATAGGCTTGAAGTCATAAACAGTGCAATGCTTAATGCACAACGAAGAGCTGCTGGCAAAACGCACGAAATTGCTGTTTGAAGGAATGCTTACGAGCCTGCTGCTGCCTACCACCGCTCAGTCAGACTGCTCTATCAAATCATAGACCGTTCTGTATTTTATCTAAGGGGTGGCATCCATTAGTCTAAATATTCCTGTTACATTGCACAACCTTCAATGTTATGTCATAATTACGTACAATTCTGGCAAATTAGGCGGCCCAAACTGTTGCATATACACTGACTCTGCGTGCATTGAACGCAAGAGAAGTGACACAATTTCACCTGGTTAATATTGCCTGCTAACCTGGATTTCTTTTAGCTAAATATGCAGGTTTAAAAATATATACTTCTGTGTATTGATTTTAAGAAAGGCATTGATGTTCATGGTTAGGTACACATTGGAGCAACGATACGCACCGCATCGATTATATGCAACGCAGGACACGCTAGATAAGCTAATAATATCATCAACCATGTGTAGTTAACTAGTGATTATGTTAAGATTGATTGTTTTTTATAAGATACGTTTAATGCTAGCTAGCAACTTACCTTGGTGGAGTGCAATGAGAGGCAGGTGATTAGAGCGTTGGACTAGTTAACTGTAAGGCTGCAAGAGCTGACAAAGTGAAAATCTGTCATTCTGCCCCTGAACGAGGCAGTTAACCCACCGTTCTTAGGCCGTCATTGACAATAAGAATGTGTTCTTCACTGACTAGTTAAAAAGGTCAAATAAAGGTGTAAAAAAAAAAATAATAATAATCTCCCAAATTGGTGTCCAAAAATACCGATTTCCGATTGTTATGAAAACTTGAAATCGGCCCTAATTAACCGGCCATTCCGATTAATCGGTCGACCTCTAATTGTGAGTGTAGTTTATTTTACTGTGGGATATACCCTGGGCCAATACTGTGTGTCTTTTGATTGGTTGGAAACCAGGAAGCAGGTTCATGTCCTTGAGGGGGAAGTGGAGGAAACTCTTGAGCTGAATGAGTTCCCCTGTTAACACATGGTCTGTTTTTGTGTTAGTGGGGATGGCAGAACGTGTGGGGAGTGGGGGTTGGGTAATCATGTAATTTTCCTGAAATGCCACTGATACTGGGTATTGGGCGGCAGGTAGTCTAGCGTTTAGAGTTTTGGGCCAGTAATCGTAAGGTTGCTAGTTCGAATACCCGAGCCTATAAGGTGAAAAATGTGCCTTTGTGCCCTGACCCTGTAAAACAACACATTTCACTGCCCCTATCTGGTGTATGTGACAATAAAAACGTCATTTTAGGGGGAGTCTTGTCAGTTGTCACACTGAGGGAGAGAGTGTGTGTGTGTGTGTGTGTGGGGGGCGAGAGGGACTTTATGCTTCCATTATTTGAGTACTGTTTAAGGTATTTTAGTCAAGGATTTACTGTTTGATCAAGTGCAAAGATTAGATCTGTTAGTTTCAGAAGCTAATACAAAAACGTTTTCAGAAAATGACAACAATGTGAAAAACAGGATTCATAGATTCAAGCAGCTATACTTTACCTCAAGATATCTGTTCTCCAACGTCTAACTTTGCCTGTTCTATTCGTCCTTGAACATAGACTATCAGGTGCCCAGGCATAAAGTAAACACTTAGTAGGTCTGTCTCTCTGTGGTTGATGATGTCTGTAGAGTCTATTAGATAGATAGCCCTCTCTGAGACCCTGGTAATTGAGAGGTGTTACGAAATAACGATCATCGGTCAGGAGAACTGACAGGATATTAAGCCATCTGTCCAGAAGGCACGTGTGTGTGCGCGTGCTAGACTCCACTCAGCAGAAACTGAGTCGGGATAATAAGAACAGCCAACAAAGTAAACTCACTGTTTCGTGAGATGTCGTTCTCCCTCTCCCAATTTGCAATTAGTACGATATGTTACGAATCCAATTTGTACTTTGTTACACATTTGTTGTGCTTAAGATCCCGGAGTGCATCTTTAACTCTGACTTCCACATAAACCAGGCACACATGTCAAAGGGAGATTTGCACCCAAATAATTGTAGTTGTGTGGTCAAGACTTCTACAGAACACGTTGTCTCTGTCTTTTGCCCTGTTAGCGAAGCGTCTTTTGTCTATCCTACATTAATAATTAGGTCTGAATCCTAACTTCGTTCACATTGGGCCTCCGGTGAAACGGTTTCCTCTCCCTCCCCAGGGCCCTGTTGGTAATTCGAAGACATTAGTGTTGCTGCCCGCCTGTGACTGAGACACTGGCATGCTGATTAATCCCCTTTCATATGCCAGTGCAGCAGAGGGCACTGTGCCCCAAGTGCATGTGTGTGCCAGTGTGTGTCAGTGTGTGTCAGTGTGTTGTCAGTGTGTGTCAGTGTGTGTCTGTGCGTGTCTGTGTGTGTCAGTGCGTGTGTGTGTCAGTGTGTGTCAGTGTGTGTCTGTGTGTGTCTGTGTGTGTCTGTGTGTCTGGCACGGTTGGTTGCTGTGTGTGATTTTCAGCATTATTGTGATAAATGCATCAGTAAAAAGCCTTATAATGACCTGATGTGAGGGGAATGAGGATGGTGGGTCAGAGTGGAATGTGAATCACAGTCAGAGAGTCGGGGAAACATAATTCAGCTGATCCAGCCATATTTCCCAAGGCATTCACGTCACTCTGGTATATCATGATATTACTCGACAGGATCATCAAGAATCAGCGTCAGGCAGTTTGGGAAATGAGAGATTTGATGTATTTCTCTCTCCCCCTCCACCCTCTCACCCTCCCTCAGTCTCAGACCATGAACTACGTGGGCCAGTTGGCGGGCCAGGTGTTTGTGCAGGTGAAGGAGCTGTACCGGGGCCTGAACCCGGCCACTCTTTCAGGCTGCATTGATGTCATCGTGGTACGGCAGCCCGACGGCACCCTGCAGTGCTCGCCCTTCCACGTCCGCTTCGGCAAGATGGGCGTTCTGCGCTCCCGTGAGAAAGTGGTGAGGGGACAAGGGAATGGGGGGGGGGGGGGATCTGGGTAAAGGGGCACTGGGGCAGAGGACATACGGTAATAGAGAGTGATGGGTGTTAACAGTACTGGCAAGAGGGAGGGAGAGAGAGGGGGGGGGGGTCCTCCTGGCTCAGTTTGAAATGGAAGTTACCAGAAAAATAGGAGGATGAGAGAAAGATAGGAAATAGATCAATAAAAAAAAATGTAAAAGAAGGAGAGTTGGACGTAGAGATGGTTGGAGAGGCAGATACATGCCGGGAAACAGAGAACGTTTTTTAGATGGAGATGGGAAGTAGGAATACAGAGAGACATGAAATGTAGAGCGGAGGAAAGGAAGTGATTGAGGGTAGAGCAGAGGAAAGGAAGTGATTGAGGGTAGAGCGGAGGAAAGGAAGTGATTGAGGGTAGAGCGGAGGAAAGGAAGTGATTGAGGGTAGAGCGGAGGAAAGGAAGTGATTGAGGGTAGAGCGGAGGAAAGGAAGTGATTGAGGGTAGAGCGGAGGAAAGGAAGTGATTGAGGGTAGAGCAGAGGAAAGGAAGTGATTGAGGGTAGAGCGGAGGAAAGGAAGTGATTGAGGGTAGAGCGGAGGAAAGGAAGTGATTGAGGGTAGAGCGGAGGAAAGGAAGTGATTGAGGGTAGAGCGGAGGAAAGGAAGTGATTGAGGGTATAGCGGAGGAAAGGAAGTGATTGAGGGTAGAGCGGAGGAAAGGAAGTGATTGAGGGTAGAGCGGAGGAAAGGAAGTGATTGAGGGTATAGTGGAGGAAAGGAAGTGATTGAGGGTAGAGCGGAGGAAAGCAAGTGATTGAGGGTAGAGCGGAGGAAAGCAAGTGATTGAGGGTAGAGCGGAGGAAAGGAAGTGATTGAGGGTAGAGCAGAGGAAAGGAAGTGATTGAGGGTAGAGCAGAGGAAAGGAAGTGATTGAGGGTAGAGCGGAGGAAAGGAAGTGATTGAGGGTAGAGCAGAGGAAAGGAAGTGATTGAGGGTAGAGCAGAGGAAAGGAAGTGATTGAGGGTAGAGCGGAGGAAAGGAAGTGATTGAGGGTAGAGCAGAGGAAAGGAAGTGATTGAGGGTAGAGCAGAGGAAAGGAAGTGATTGAGGGTAGAGCAGAGGAAAGGAAGTGATTGAGGGTAGAGCGGAGGAAAGGAAGTGATTGAGGGTAGAACAGAGGAAAGGAAGTGATTGAGGGTATAGCGGAGGAAAGGAAGTGATTGAGGGTAGAGCGGAGGAAAGGAAATTATTGAGGGTAGAGCGGAGGAAAGGAAGTGATTGAGGGTAGAGTGGAGGAAAGGAAGGGATGGAGAGTAGAGCGGAGGAAAGAGAGAGAGAGCGATAGAGTGGGATAGAGAACTATAGTGATGGCTGGTTTCCTCTGTGTATCAGGTGGACATAGAGATCAATGGAGAGCCTGTGAGTCTACAAATGAAGCTGGGGGAGAACGGAGAAGCCTTCTTCGTCAAGGAGACAGAGAACACACTGGTACGTACCGTGTGACACACACACACACACACACACACACACACACACACACACACACACACACACACACACACACACACACACATAACCATGGCTAGAAACAGCACTCATATTGTTCACAGGACAACATATGCTGAATGTCACTCAGCACAAAACCTAAGTAGCCAAGTGAATTGATGTAACATGTGATCATACTTCTTAACTCTCTGGCGTTGTGTTTTTAAAGAAAGGACTGTACAGCCAGCGGCCCCAGTTAATTGGTGTTTATTCTGATGAAAGACACAAGGAAACACATTAGAGGTGCAGGACAACAGTATGCTGAAGGCTGTAGATTCGTGATTCATTCTTTAGCATGCAAATAATATATACATATGTGTGTGTGTGTGTGCAAGCGGTGGGTCACTTTCTGAAATAGTGCATTCTATTTACGTATTTACAATGTGCACAAGTTCACTATTTACATTTCCTATATCTCCCCCTAGCTGCAAGCATAGCCAATCACATAACACCTTATTGACATCTGACTTGAACCAACCAATAGAAATACAGAAATATTGCAGTGTCATGAGGAAACATATCCAACCCTGTTAGACGGACTTGGTGCGTGTTCAGTAATGTGAACGGTGCTTTTTGGAAACAAACCGTGAGGACACATGCTGTAACTGGATCCTAGACAGGACGGGAACAGAATGGACCCCTTACCCCGCCAAGGCCACACACACAGCCCGGCCAAGAACCATGAAGAATCTATGAAAAGGTCACAGGTTCATGCCAAAAAGGTTTCAGGCAGAATCTCAGTGATGTGATCTCACACAGTATGAAGTGATGCAACAGTCATGCTTGTACACACACACACACACACACACACACACACACACACACACACACACACACACACACACACACACACACACACACACACACACACACACACACGCACACACACACACTAAGCCATGCGTACTAAATAGTGTGCCAGTGTGAAATTTGTGGCACCGTCTTATGCAGATACAGACGACAGGAGGAGCGAAAGAATCTTTTAATAGATGACATTTACTACGATCCGCAAATTGAAAGTCAATTCGTAACCATTAGTAGGGGGAAATGCCAGACTGAATCGTTTTGTTTGATGTACAGAGTCTACAGATGTGTATTCTTATTGTCAATCATTTATTCATCTAGTATGTGGCTCTCAGAGTAGCTGCTACACCCAGCTCCCAGCCTTTAGTTATAACATCACGCAGGAGAGAGGAGGAGAGGGAAGTGATGAAGGGGTGATACTTAGTCCTTTCTCCAATAAGGGAGTAAAACAGAGCAGTCATAATCTGGGGTTTAGATTCATTGGGCTGTCGTGACTGTCTGAGTCAGACTTCGATCCATACCATGGTCCCATTTCCCTCCACCCCTCTTTCCTGATACAACCTCTCCTCTTTACTTCGTTCTTTTCCTCTCTCCTCTCCTCTCCTTCTGTCTCCTTCCACACCTCTCCTCTCCTTCTGTCTCCTTCCACCCCTCTCCTCACCTTCTGTCTCCTTCCTTCTACCCCTCTTATCACCTTCTGTCTCCTTCCTTCTACCCCTCTCCTCACCTTCTGTCTTTTCATCTCTCCTCTCCTTCTGTCTCCTTCCTTCTACCCCTCTCCTCACCTTCTGTCTCCTTCCTTCTACCCCTCTCCTCACCTTCTGTCTCCTTCCTTCTACCCCTCTCCTCACCTTCTGTCTCCTTCCTTCTACCCCTCTCCTCACCTTCTGTCTCCTTCCTTCTACCCCTCTCCTTACCGTCTATCTCCTTCCTTCCATCCATCCTCTCTTCCCTCCTCTCTCCTCCTCTCTCCTCCTTCCTCTCTCCTCCCTCCGCTCTCCTCCTCTCCTCCCTCCTCTCTTCTCTCTCCTCTCTCCTCCTCTCCTCCCTCCTCTCTCCTCTCTCATCCTCTCTCTTCCTCTCCTCCCTCCTCCTCTCTCCTCTCTCCTCTCTCCTCTCTCTCCTCTTCTCTCTTCTCTCTCTTCTCTCTCCTCCTCTCTCCTCCTCTCCCCTCCTCTCTTCTCCTCTCTCCTCCCTCCTCCCTCTGCTCCTCTCCTCCCTCCTCTCTCCTCCTCTCGCCTCCTCTCCTCCCTCCTCTCTCCTCCTCTCTCCTCCTCTCCTCTCTCCTCCCTCCTCCCTCCGCTCTTCTCCTCCCTCCTCCGCTCGTCTCCTCTCTCCCCCTCTCCTCCCTCCTCTCTCCTCCTCTCTTCTCCTCTCTCCTCTCTCCTCCTTCCGCTCTTCTCCTCTCTACTCCTCTCCTCCCTTCTCTCTCCTCTCTCCTCCCTCCTCTCTACTCCCTCCTCCCTCCTCTCTTCTCCTCTCTCCTCCCTCCTCCCTCCGCTCTTCTCTCTCCTCCTCTCCTCCCACATCTCTACTCCTCTCTCCTCCCTCCTCTCTCATCCTCTCTCCTCCTCTCCTCTTTCCTCCCTCTGCTCTTCTCCTCTCTCCTCCTCTCCTCTCTCCTCTCTCTCCTCCTCTCTTCTCTCTCCTCCTCTCTCTTCTCTCCTCTCTCCTCTCTCCACCTCTCTCCTCCTCTCTCCTCTCTCCTCCGCCCTCCGCTCTCCTCCTCCTTCCTCTCTCCTCTCTTCTCCTCTCTCCTCCTCTCCTCCCTCCCTCCGCTCTTCTCCTCTCTCCTCCTCTCCTCCCTCATCTCTACTCCTCTTTCTTCCCTCCTTCCTCCGCTCTCCTCTTTCCTCCCTCCTCCCTCCGCTCTTCTCCTGCTCTCCTCTCTCCTCCTCTCTGCTCTCTCCTCCTCTCTCCTCCTCTCCTCCCTCCTCTCTCCTCCTATCCCCTCCTCTCTCCTCTCTTCTGCTCTCTCCTCCCTCCTCCCTCATCTCTACTCCTCTTTCTTCCCTCCTTCCTCCGCTCTCCTCTTTCCTCCCTCCTCCCTCCGCTCTTCTCCTGCTCTCCTCTCTCCTCCTCTCTGCTCTCTCCTCCTCTCCTCCCTCCTCTCTCCTCCTATCCCCTCCTCTCTCCTCTCTTCTCCCCTCTCCTCTCTCCTCCTCCCTCCTCCCTCTGCTCTTCTCCCCTCCTCTCTGCTCTCTCCTCCTCTCTCCTCCTCTCCTCCCTCCTCTCTCCTCCTATCCCCTCCTCTCTCCTCTCTTCTCCCCTCTCCTCTCTCCTCCTCCCTCCTCCCTCTGCTCTTCTCCCCTCCTCTCTCCTCCCTCCTCCCTCCTCTCTCCTCCTCTCCTCTCTTCTCCCCTCTCCTCTCTCCTCCTCCCTCCTCCCTCTGCTCTTCTCCTCTCCTCTCTCCTCCTCTCTCCTCCCTCCGCTCTCCTCCTCCTCCTCTCTCCTCTCTCCTCCTCTCTCCACCTCCTCTCTGCCCTAGTCTATGCCCCTCTTTCAGGCAGAGACATGTTCCTTCTTAATAACAAAGACTCACTGTAGAGCTTCTATTTCCCTGACAGTGATTGTTTATCTTTCCCACATCCAGTCAGTTCTTCATTTTACAGTGTGTATCTTGGTTGGACTGTAAAGATCTTATTTCTCGTAGCCCTCTGGGAATAATCTCCCTCCTAAACATAGCTGTCCCTCCTCCACTCCACTGAAAAAACAACCCTATTTATGCACAGTCCACACACACAGCTGAGAGATAGATGGGAGGGGTTGAGTGGAGCTGAAGAATGGGACTAAAAACAAACAAAAATAACTATTGTAAAATATACTGTGTCTGTCAAATGTATATAGTATGTATAAGCTGGAAGTAGAAGCCTAAGAGTTGTTGTCCGTTAGTTTACTTCAATTAGGGAAGGGATGGTAGGGTTAGGGGAACATAATAAAGGAAAATATATTTAAATATATATAAACTCCCGTTCAAAAGTTTGGGGTCACTTAGAAATGTCATAGTTTTTTAAAGAAAATAACATTTTGTTGTCCATTAAAATAATATCAAATTGATCAGAAATACAGTGGAGACATTGTTAATGTTGTAAATTACTATTGTAGCTGGAAACGGCTGATTTCTAATGGAATATCTGCATAGACGTACAGAGGCCCATTATCAGCAACCATCACTCCTGTGTTCCAATGACATGTTGTGTTAACTAATCCAAGTTTATCATTTTTAAAAGGCTAATTGATCATTAGAAAACCCTTTTGCAATTATGTTAGCACAGCTGAAAATTGTTGTGCTGATTATAGAAGCAATACAACTGTCCTTCTTTAGACTAGTTGAGTATCTGGAGCATCAGAGAGAGAAAAAGCCAAGAAACTGAAGATCTCGTACAACGCTGGGTACTACTCTCTTCACAGAACAGCGCAAACTAGCTCTAACCAGAATAGAAAGAGGAGTGGGAGGCCCCGGTGCACAAATGAGCAAGAGGACAAGTACATTAGAGTGTCTAGTTTGAGAAACAGACGCCTCACAAGTCCTTAACTGGCAGCTTCATTAAATAGTACCCGCAAAACACCAGTCTCAACGTCAACAGTGAAGAGGCGACTCCGGGATGCTGGCCTTCTAGGCAGAGTTGCAAAGAAAAATCCATATCTCTGACTGGCCAATAAAAATAAAAGATTAAGATGGGCAAAAGAACACAGACACTCGACAGAGGAAGTTTTATTGCTTCTTTAATCAGATCAACAGTTTTTCAGCTGTGCTAACATACAGTGGGGCAAAAAAAGTATTTAGTCAGCCACCAATTGTGCAAGTTCTCCCACTTAAAAATATGAGAGATGGCTGTAATTTTCATCATAGGTACACTTAAACTATGACAGACAAGATGAGAAGAAAAAATCCAGAAAATCACATTGTAGGATTTTTAATGAATTTATTTGCAAATTATGGTGGAAAATAAGTATTTGGTCACCTACAAACAAGCAAGATTTCTGCCTCTCACAGACCTGTAACTTCTTCTTGAAGAGGCTCCTCTGTCCTCCACTCGTTACCTGTATTAATGGCACCTGTTTGAACTTGTTATCAGTATAAAAGACACCTGTCCACAACCTCAAACAGTCAATCTCCAAACTCCACTATGGCCAAGACCAAAGAGCTGTCAAAGGACACCAGAAACAAAATTGTAGACCTGCACCAGGCTGGGAAAACTGAATCTGCAATAGGTAAGCAGCTTGGTTTGAAGAAATCAACTGTGGGAGCAATTATTAGGAAATGGAAGACATACGAGACCACTGATAATCTCCCTCGATCTGGGGCTCCACGCAAGATCTCACCCCGTGGGGTCAAAATGATCACAAGAACGGTGAGCAAAAATCCCAGAACCACACGGGGGGACCTAGTGAATGACCTGCAGAGAGCTGGGACCAAAGTAACATAGCCTACCATCAGTAACACACTACGCCGCCAGGGACTCAAATCCTGCAGTGCCAGACGTGTCCCCCTGCTTAAGCCAGTACATGTCCAGGCCCGTCTGAAGTTTGCTAGAGAGTATTTGGATGATCCAGAAGAAGATTGGGAGAATGTTATATGGTCAGATGAAACCAAAATAGAACTTTTTGGTAAAAACTCAACTCGTCGTGTTTGGAGGACAAAGAATGCTTTGTTGAGTTGCATCCAAAGAACACCATACCTACTGTAGCCTCTCTGTGTTTCATTAAGCCTCTCTGTGTTTCATTAAGCCCCTCTGTGTTTCATTAAGCCCCTCTGTGTTTCATTAAGCCTAAGCCCCTCTGTGTTTCATTAAGCCCCTCTGTGTTTCATTAAGCCCCTCTGTGTTTCATTAAGCCTCTCTGTGTTTCATTAAGCCTCTCTGTGTTTCATTAAGCCTCTCTGTGTTTCATTAAGCCCCTCTGTGTTTCATTAAGCCTCTCTGTTTCATTAAGCCCCTCTGTGTTTCATTAAGCCCCTCTGTGTTTCATTAAGCCTCTCTGTGTTTCATTAAGCCCCTCTGTGTTTCATTAAGCCCCTCTGTGTTTCATTAAGCCTCTCTGTGTTTCATTAAGCCCCTCTGTGTTTCATTAAGCCCCTCTGTGTTTCATTAAGCCCCTCTGTGTTTCATTAAGCCCCTCTGTGTTTCATTAAGCCCTCTGTGTTTCATTAAGCCCCTCTGTGTTTCATTAAGCCCCTCTGTGTTTCATTAAGCCTCTCTGTGTTTCATTAAGCCCCTCTGTGTTTCATTAAGCCCCTCTGTGTTTCATTAAGCCCCTCTGTGTTTCATTAAGCCTCTCTGTGTCCTTCATTCTGTGCAAGTGGCTGTGTTTCATTAGCCCTCTGTGTTTCATTAAGCCCCTCTGGAGTTTCAAAGCCCTCTGTGTTTCAGCCCTCTGAGTGAAAGCCCCTCTGTGTTTCATTAAGCCTCTCTGTGTCCCCCTCTGTCACAGGAGAAAGCTTCAGACTGAGTGAAACGGCGCCCCTCTGTATCATTATGTGTAGCGCATCTATCTGATGCTGTCTGGCCAAAAATAGTATGACATTGTTGATGCCCATAGCATTGAATGCAAGGGAAGCCAGTGAGCATTTGGCATCCCTTGATACATTTATTTTTCAAAGAATAGCCAATCAGGGTTGAGCTAAACTGAGCAAGCTCAGTTGTGAATGGTCCTGGTCCACCAGAAAAGTGTAAAGGGAAGCCAGTTTGGATTCGGCTTCACACCAATCACATCAAGTCAAAAGTAAAATGTCATTGACTGAAAACATTTGAATTGTTCCATCTCGTTGTCTTTGCCCTCCGGTGCCTAGCTAGCTAAAATCTTCCCTTTACTAAATAAACCATGGACAGAGATGGTTATTTGGACTTGGTGTACCTGCCAATGATTATAATGGTGAGACCGTTTTGGCAACATGAAAGAGAGGAGAAAGGTATTGGCATTCCTTTTAAAGTAGGGTGAGTCAACATGTTATTTTCTACTTGCAAACACACACACACACACACACACACACACACACACACACTAACACACATAGAAATCAGTACCATATGAACAGCCACATGATATATAGCTTACGTTGACTGGACTAAATTGTTTTTGCTATCTTTAAGTTGTCCCTGCATTAGACCAAGCTAAAGTGATGAGACGGCGTTGAAAGGTTGAAGTTGAAGTGGTGCTGGACTGATGTTAGCAGAGGCAGCCCTTGTTTTGACCTGTGGTAAACTCTCCGTTGTTCTAAATCAATAGTTTGTGTTTACATGAACTTGCTTGACCCAAAACATGAATCACTTGCTTGACCATGTTGTAGGTCATGTTTGTTACATACAAGATGCTTTGTGGACTTCGTCGGACAGATGTTCCTGTCTAGTTTCGTGATGAAACGAATGAATTTATTCTGCCGACAGTGACGTTGTCTTCTTGTTGTCTCAGCCTTTATCGCCTTTGCGTATGAGCTAACGGGTTATAGACCCTTTCTGTGTTTGCGAACGTTGGCGCACGAGGGCGGTGAGCACAAGTTGGTGGCAGAACACGGGAGAGTTCTTATAGAACTCCAGCAAAAAAAGCCTCTATTTACATGTTGCTTACGAGTGCATTTCACACTACTTATTATAATGGGATTTTAAGGCTCGTATGAATGTTCTGCTTAATATAATGTTTTGTGTCATCATTGCAAAGCAACTGCATTATATTTTTTTTAAAACACCAACTAAAACCAGTAAAAATCCCCCTTGGCTAGCTTTTGCTACAGCCTATGTCAATGAGCGTTAGCATTCTAGCTAACAACTGCTGCATCCAAAATAGTTATTTTGCCAAGATCACAACCAAATGTCATCTTAGCAACTGTTCGAGCAGTAGAAGCAGTAGAAGTAAACAAAGCATAAAGGCTATGTTAAATGGGCACAGATAGCGATTAGTTTCTTACTGCAGCCAAGAGTCGCGCGCATATGTGCGTGAAGTCAGCATGTCGTGTACTGGAAAGGGGTCTATAGTGCAGAAAACAACTACATTATCATAACACATAGGTTGTAATACGGCTTTTTTTCCCCCTGGCTTCCCCATTGATTTTACCCACACACTGCTACTGCAGAGAGCCTAGTCACCTGGTGTACCCTGAAGATTAGAAGGAGGGATTGAAAAGATGAATGTTCTTCTTTATATCAAATATGAACATGTATTTCATTCTAATTTCTCCTGATTGTCATTTCCATGGCTAATTCTTACTTAACAATCCATTTACGGTTCATCATGACCTCACTTCCTGTTTCCTGTCCCCAACAGGAAGTGGTTCCGTCATACCTGGCGACGTCACCTATCGTGTCCCAGGGGGCGGAGCTAATGGAAGCTCAGCTGGGGAGGGGTGTGTCTCGCCTCTCTGACCCCGCCACCCTCCAGGTCCAGACCCTGGGATCCCAGCAGACCACAGGAGGAGGAGGAGGTGAAGGAGGGATGATGATGAAGAAGAGAAGGAAAAGGAGGAGGAAGGCACGGGAAAGCGGAGGAGGGAGACGGGAGGAGAGTGGGGAGTACTCAGAGGATGAGGACATGTTCACCATCGACATGAGCACTGATGAGGAGAGAGAGCACGACAACAACAGTAGCAGGTGATGACAGCAATTACACTATTTACATCAACACTGCATGTGTGTGTGTGTGTGTGTGTGTGTGTGTGTGTGTGTGTGTGTGTGTGTGTGTGTGTGTGTGTGTGTGTGTGTGTGTGTGTGTGTGTGTGTGTGTGTGTGTGTGTGTGTGTGTGTGTGTGTGTGTGTGTGTGTGTGCGTGCGTGTGTGTGTGCGTGCGACATCCTGTGAAGTTCTCAGGACGCTCATTTGAATACAGACAGTGTCACATTTGGGCTGTTTGGAGTGGTCTGCTAGTATTGCAGGGCGAGGCTTGTTTATGCGACACACAGCTGTCTATCAGCAGCTACTGACTGCAGTCAAGTGGTTGTGTGGGGAGGAGAGAGAAGATTACACTGTCTTGTTGAGGTATTCTCAGTTTGTTCTTTCTGCGATCCTGCATATGTGTGTTTGGTAGAGGAATGATCCCTCTGAGATGTGGTTTTTGGGAACGTGCACGTGTGTGTGTTTTTTGCGTGCATGTGTGAGAGAGAGAGAGGGTGAGAGAGACTCTGGTTAAGAGTCAGAATAGCTTTGCTCCACTGCAGAGGTATAAAAAAAAGCCTGATCAGCATCACAATGGTTTCTGCGAAACACATGAACCACTGCCAGCTCCTCTCTGTTTGTGTGGGACCCAGCAGGGAGGGGCAGACTCTGTTCTCAGGCATTCCATGCAGGTCTGAGACAGACAGACAAACACCTATACACACACACGCAGCACGCAAGCACACACACACACACACACACACACACACACACACACACACACACACACACACACACACACACACACACACACACACACACACACACACACACACACACACACACACACACACACACACACACACACAAGATCACTTCACAAACAGCCCCTCATTCCCTGAGTAGTAAAGCAACAGTTGGTAGTGCAGTCAGTCACTCAGTCTGTTAGTCTGTCCATATGCTGGTTGGGTGCTGGCTGAGACTGAGACTGGATTAACAAGCCTGAAGTGGCCAGTGTCTGTCTTTTGTGAACCCAATTATCTGTGTTCTGTGTGTGTGTGTTTTTATGTTCAGGCTCTGTGAATACCAGCTCTCTGTCCCACGTGTTGGAGATGCTCCAGTGCCTCGTTCTTTTCCCACAATGCGCTCTGACTCTGTGGATGAATTACCGTGGTGAACGGGACCTCTCTCAGTCCCTCCTGATTCTCTCTCATTCATTTGATGTGTGTGCGTGTGTGTGTGTGTGTGTTTATTTGGTTTTACTATCCTTGTGGGGATCAGAAATCATCACAAGGATAGTAGAAAAGGACAATTCAGACAGTTGGGAGGTTTCGCTGGTCCCAACAAGGAAAAAGGCTATTTTCAGTTTAGGGGTTAGGTTTAGGGTTCGGGTTACAATTAGGGTTCGGATATTAATATTTCTCATAAAAACTATTGGCATTAATAATTGTACCAATACTTCCAGTGCTGCAACTGGATTCACATCCTCATACACATCAAACTGTCACGACTTCCGCCGAAGTTGGTCCCTCTCCTTGCTCCGGCTGCGTTCGGTGGTCGACGTCACCGACCTTTCTAGCCATCGCTGATCCACTTTTCATTTTCCATTGGTTTTGTCTTGTCATCCATCACACCTGGTTCCAATTCCATCAATTACATGTTGTGTATTGTTTCTTGTAGTGCTTATGCAACGGTATGCTGGTATTTACCGGGTTTTGTTTGACCCATTTACATTATTGTTCTGTTGACGGTGGTTTTTGGATATTAAACAACAGAGTTGTAAATCAGTTTCCGCTCTCCTGTGCCTGACTTCTCTGCCGCCAGTACGCACCTCACTACACAAACCAACATACATTTTTCTTTACATCTTCAGCAAAAGAGGCCTGAGAAAACACTGTGTATGATATCTCTGTGTTTGTACGTCTGTGTCTGTGCCTGTGTGTGCATGGGTTTGGGTGTGTGTTGTTGCTGCTAACGTGTCTCTCTCTCTCTCTCTCTCTCTCTCTCTCTCTCTCTCTCTCTCTCTCTCTCTCTCTCTCTCTCTCTCTCTCTCGCTGTCTCAGGGCCTCTTCTCGGGAGCTCAATGGAGAGCAGGGCCCTAAGGCCAGTGTGTTGAGCAGCAACTACACCCAGAACACAACATACACACACTCTGATGCAGACTGGGCACGCTCACAGAGGTACATAAATATGACCCAACACACACAGACACACACTTACACACACACACACACACACACTTACACACACACACACACACACACACACACACACACACACACACACACACACACACACACACACACACACACACACACACACACACACACACACACACACACACACACACACACAGACACACACACACACCAGACATGACTAGAATAGAATAGAATAGAATAATACACAGTTTGGTTCGACTCATCTTGTCATATGCCTTTGTAGATTAAAATAACTGCGTATGGCTGACAGTTGTTCTCTCTGTATGTCTGTCTCCCTCTCCCCTCTTTCTCTCCCCTTTCAGTGCTATAATAGAGCAGACACGTACTCTGTCTATCCCTCCTAGTGGTGGTCTGTCCATCTCCTGTCCACAGCAGACTTCTGTCTTCCCTTCTCCTGTCAGGTAAGTCATGTCACCATCCAATTTCACTTTTCAGTACAGCTTAATTAAGCCTTAATCAAAGTTATCCTTCGGACCAACTACATATTGTCTGAAACCCTGGGACAGAAACCAGCAGAGTCTTCCCACTGGGCACAGTTCAACGTATAGTTTTGATTCACATTTGGTTGAGTTGTTTACTAATGTGAATTCAAAGTGAAATCAACCAAATATGTCGCCATATCATTGGATTTAGGTTCAACGTATAAAAGGTGAAAACAATGATGACTTTTTGCAAATCCAATAAGTTTTCCAGGTTAATTCAACGTCAACACATATAATTGTTTGGTTGAAATGACGTGGAAACAACATTGATTCAATCCAAAAAAATCCCAGTGGGTTTTGTGCTGTATTGTTTATGTCCATGAGTCAGTGTCGTGCTGGCTCAACCAATCACATCTCTCTGTGTGTCTGTCACTCAGCAGCCCCGGTGGCTCCCGCCCCTCCACTCCGAAGAGTGACTCGGAGCTGACCAATCAGAGCAAAGACAACCCTGAGATTCTGTGGGCCTGGGGGAGCTGCCACAAGCTGCTAAGGTACAGAGGGAGGGAGGGAGGGAGGGAGGGAGGGAGGGAGGGAGGGAGGGAGGGAGGGAGGGAGGGAGGGAGGGAGGGAGGGAGGGAGGGAGGGAGGGAGGGAGGGAGGGAGGGAAAGCAATAGAAAAAGAGAGTCATAGAGGGAGGGGGGGAAGAGAACGATTCAGAGAGACAGTATGTCTAGCTGTAGTCCACACAGTGATCCAGGAATCAGCACTGAACTTTAACCACTTTAATCATCTTCCACGAGAGTAGCTGAGGACATGCTTTTACCCTAGCGCTCACGCTAACCACACATCCTCTCTCTCTCCTCTCTCTCCTCTCTCTTCTTCTCTACTATTGACACCCGGCCTCCCGCGTCCTTGCTGTAGCGTGCTTTCTTCTTCCTTACTCTCTCCTCTCGCTCTCTCTTTCCCTCTCTCCACCTCTAGCCCTCCTACCTCTCTCCGCCCCAGATGCAAGATTCTGGGATGAAGTCCCCTGTCTCCATCCCTGTGTGTGACAGCACACACTTCAGAACCATCCCCGGAGAATGTGGCCCCCCTGGCCAGACCCAGAGCCACCCAGACAATGGCCCCCCATCCCTCAACCCGTACATGCCCCAGCCTGGTAACAACACGGCTGGGCCCGTTGCTGGAGGGGACATGGAGTTAGTAGGGGCAGCCTGTAGAGAGGTGGAGGGGCTGATGGCCTCCAGGTTGCTGTCAGAACTGGATGAGGGGGGCCAGAGGAGCAGCCCAGTCAGACGCACAGACTCCCCATCCAAGAGGAAAGGTACGTCTTCTCGAACCATCGCCTCGCAAGCGGAGTGGAGTTTAGATTGCAGAATTTGAATGTCAGCTGTCACTCAGCATGCGTTCACGTCTGTAGATGTAGAATGCCTCCACCATTAGCTACACGTCAAGTTAATGGATGAAAATCATTGTATCCATGGTAACGTGTGACGCTGTACCTGCAGACAAGAGGAGCCACCACCTGGGCTCGGATGGAGTCTACCTGGATGACATCACTGAGCTGGAGCCAGAGGTGGCTGCTCTGTACTTCCCTAAAAGGTAACACGGCCCACACACACACACACACACACACACACACACACACACACACACACACACACACACACACACACACACACACACACACACTCACACACACACACACACACACTCACCTGTAACACACACACACACACACTCACCTGTAACACACACACACCTATTCTGTCCTACACAAACACTCGTCCCCCACTCCTGAACCGATGACCCTGTTCCTTAGTGACGGTTCAGTGAGAGGGGGCTCGGAGACAGGGGCGCGGAGCACCAACCAATCACCTCAGTCGGTGGGGAGCAGTGGGATGGACAGCGGTGTGGACAGCTACGCTGACCAGCTGGGAGACATGCCCAACATCGCCATCTCTCTGTGTGGAGGTCTCACTGAAAACAGAGAGATCACAAAAGGTACTGGCTGTTAAACACATGGGCTGCATCTCAATACTGTCAGCTTTGACTTACTGGTATAACTGGATATTGTAGCTCCATCTACTTGCTGTCATTGTTTTCACCTATCCAGCCCTCTCCTGTCTGTGTGTCTCTATAGAACAGTTATATTAACCCTCTCCTGTCTGTGTGCCTCTACAGAACAGTTATATTAACCCTCTCCTGTCTGTGTGTCTCTATAGAACAGTTATATTAACCCTCTTCTGTCTGTGTGTCTCTATAGAACAGTTATATTAACCCTCTCCTGTCTGTGTGTCTCTATAGAACAGTTATATTAACCCTCTCCTGTCTGTGTGCCTCTACAGAACAGTTATATTAACCCTCTCCTGTCTGTGTGTCTCTATAGAACAGTTATATTAACCCTCTCCTGTCTGTGTGCCTCTACAGAACAGTTATATTAACCCTCTCCTGTCTGTGTGCCTCTATAGAACAGTTATATTAACCCTCTCCTGTCTGTGTGTCTCTATAGAACAGTTATATTAACCCTCTTCTGTCTGTGTGCCTCTATAGCACAGTTATATTAACCCTCTTCTGTCTGTGTGCCTCTATAGCACAGTTATATTAACCCTCTCCTGTCTGTGTGTCTCTATAGCACAGTTATATTAACCCTCTCCTGTCTGTGTGTCTCTATAGAACAGTTATATTAACCCTCTTCTGTCTGTGTGCCTCTATAGCACAGTTATATTAACCCTCTCCTGTCTGTGTGTCTCTATAGCACAGTTATATTAACCCTCTCCTGTCTGTGTGTCTCTATAGAACAGTTATATTAACCCTCTCCTGTCTGTGTGTCTCTATAGAACAGTTATATTAACCCTCTCCTGTCTGTGTGTCTCTACAGAACAGTTATATTAACCCTCTCCTGTCTGTGTGTCTCTATAGAACAGTTATATTAACCCTCTTCTGTCTGTGTGCCTCTATAGCACAGTTATATTAACCCTCTCCTGTCTGTGTGTCTCTATAGAACAGTTATATTAACCCTCTCCTGTCTGTGTGTCTCTACAGAACAGTTATATTAACCCTCTCCTGTCTGTGTGTCTCTATAGAACAGTTATATTAACCCTCTCCTGTCTGTGTGTCTCTACAGAACATTTATATTAACCCTCTCCTGTCTGTGTGCCTCTATAGAACAGTTATATTAACCCTCTCCTGTCTGTGTGTCTCTACAGAACAGTTATATTAACCCTCTCCTGTCTGTGTGCCTCTACAGAACAGTTATATTAACCCTCTCCTGTCTGTGTGTCTCTACAGAACAGTTATATTAACCCTCTCCTGTCTGTGTGCCTCTATAGAACAGTTATATTAACCCTCTCCTGTCTGTGTGTCTCTACAGAACAGTTATATTAACCCTCTCCTGTCTGTGTGCCTCTACAGAACAGTTATATTAACCCTCTCCTGTCTGTGTGTCTCTACAGAACAGTTCCAGGAGAGAGCCATCTCTTACCAGCAGTTCACTGAAAACCCCTCCATCATCGACGATCCCAACCTGGTGGTCAAGATTGGAACCAAGTACGTAAAATACTTCTAACAAACCTTTAACCTCATAGCAGTAAAGATGTGATCGTTCCCGATTAATCCGGAATTCCTGCTTTTCTGACGTAGTCCTCCGTATATCATTGAATCTGACCCATCCACATCCATCCAGATGTTCTATGTTGTCCTGATCTGATTGGAGAAGTATGTATGTACTGTATACTACCGATAAAAAATGAACTGCAGACACTAAAGATACAACAGTGATCTTATGTTTGTGTCTGTTCTCCTCCAGGTACTACAACTGGACCACCGCAGCCCCTCTCATGCTGGCTATGCAGGTGTATCAGAAGCCCCTGCCAATGGTAAAACCTCAGTAACATTAGCACCATGCTATTAGCATAGCATCTAGGCTACTCGACTTGGTGATGAGACTGTGTGCTAATGTCAAATGGCGTGCTACATTTGGGTACCTGAGTGGTTTTACCTGAGAGGTTTAAAACGCGAATCATTTTGCAATGTAAAGAGAGAAGTCCAACTGTAACCCTTCTAGCTAAATCTGGTTCTGCGTCTGGCTTCACGTGTTTTGTTTTTGTCTGAATTCTTCTGTCTTCTGTCTCGCTTTGGACTTCCTGTACACTAAAAAGCGTTCTCCTGAACCACGTCTCCTCCTAACACTTGAGTCTTTCTTCCCCCTTTGTTTTTCCCTTTTTTAATTTGTTCTCCCTCCATCTCACCTCCCATTTGGCCCTGTCTTGTGTGTCTTCAGCACTCCTGCCTGAGTTATGTGTACTCTGCCTTTGGCCTCTTCTCCTACTGTTTACCCAGTCTGTTTGGCTCCAGCCCTGTGGGTCCCTTTGGTTTCAGCTGTCTGTCTGTCTGTCTGTCTGTCTGTCTGTCTGTCTGTCTGTCTGTCTGTCCCTCTACTTCTCTCTCTCCCAGTCTCTGTGTTTCCCTCCCTCTTGCTGCCTCTCTTCCTTAGATCGCCATCATCCAGTCACACGGACACACTTGCTTCACGTTTTTTGCGTTTGGGTTTTTGTATCTCTGTGTTTTTTGCGTTTTAGTGGTTTTGTTGAGTTGGGTTTTTGGTCAGGAACTGTGTGCGTTTGCTTCAGGCCACGGTGGAGAACATCATGAAGGAGAAGATGCCCAAGAAAGGAGGCCGCTGGTGGTTCTCATGGCGCAGCAGGAACAGCGACTCCAAATCGGTACACACACACACACACACCTCCTGAACACACACCTCTGTAACACAACACACACACCTCCTGAACACACACCTCTGTAACACAACACACACACCTCTGTAACACACATACCTCCTGAACACACTTCCATAACCATTTGGGAACCTCCGCAGAAGTGACAATGCTGGACACCACTTGCCTTTTTGACTAGTGCTAGTGTGTCCTGGCTGTTGTATGAGTGTGTGACTGGTTGTCTGTCCCCAGGACTCAGTGTCTGAGATAGGAGTTGGAGACGGGGGAGAGACCTCTCTCAGCATGGCTTCAGTCAATGGGTAATGACACTTCTCTAACACCAGAACAGTTTACGATATATGTGCAATATGAATTAACTATGTTGAGTACACATTTATATACCTTAGTTTGCATATCCTCAAATAAAGTACACAACAGGGGGTGGTTTCATGGACACAGATTAAGCCTAATCCTGGACTAAAAAGCATTTTAATTCATTTGAATCCGGGAAACCGCCCCTAAAGGTTTATAGGCAATTTTTTTATATATTTATTTTAATATTCTGTTCAAATAATCAGACATTATAGCTGAACTGTTGTTGTATCTGTTGATGTAACACAGAATGAAGGAGGAGTCTTCCTCCAGCGATGAGGAACACAGACCGTCCAATCAGGACTCAGAATCCTGCAAGCCCGAGCCTCTTCTCACTCCTGGTAGTGTCTTCTACAGGAAGACCCTCAGACTGACCTCAGAGCAGCTGGTGAGAGACTCAACACTGTTCCCCTAACCTCTGTTAAGCTAACTTCTGATCACAGAACTGCTGGTGAGAAACACAATACTCATCTCATTTGATGAGGTGATGTTGAATTGTGTATTCTCAGGCAAGTCTTCAGTTGAACCAATCAGTAGCAGGGTTAAAGTTAGTAGAGGCTGTATGGGTAATGTATTTTTTCTGCCCTCAAGAAAATCTGCAGTTAAACCAATCAGTAACAAGGTTATGCTGCATTCGAGACAATGTGGACCTCTGAAAAAAATGAGTTCCAACTTATTTTTATTATTTTTTATTTATTTCACCTTTATTTAACCAGGTAGGCTAGTTGAGAACAAGTTCTCATTTACAACTGCGACCTGGCCAAGATAAAGCATAGCAGTGTGAACAGTCAACAACACAGAGTTACACATGGAGTAAACAATAAACAAGTCAATAACACAGTATATTTTTCTTTTTTTAGTTGGAGGCCACGGAAGGAGTGTTGTATGGCATTGAAGCTCGTTTAGAGGTTAGATAGCACAGTGTCCAAGGAAGGGCCAGAAGTATACAGAATGGTGTCGTCTGCGTAGAGGTGGATCAGGGAATCGCCCGCAGCAAGAGCAACATCATTGATATATACAGTGAAAAGAGTCGGCCCGAGAATTGAACCCTGTGGCACCCCCATAGAGACTGCCAGAGGACCGGACAACATGCCCTCCGATTTGACACACTGAACTCTGTCTGCAAAGTAGTTGGTGAACCAGGCAAGGCAGTCATTAGAAAAACCGAGGCTACTGAGTCTGAATATGGTGATTGACAGAGTCGAAAGCCTTGGCCAGGTCGATGAAGACAGCTGCACAATACTGTCTTTTATCGATGGCGGTTATGATATCGTTTAGTACCTTGTGCGTGTCTGAGGTGCACCGGCGACCGGCTCGGAAACCAGATTGCACAGCGGAGAAGGTACGGTGGGATTCGAGATGGTCAGTGATCTGTTTGTTAACTTGGCTTTCGAAGACCTTAGATAGGCAGGGCAGGATGGATATAGGTCTGTAACAGTTTGGGTCCAGGGTGGTAACAGGGGTTGCGACAATGGCGGCGAATAGTTTCAGAAATGGAGGGTCCAGATTGTCAAGCCCAGCTGATTTGTACGGGTCCAGATTTTGCAGCTCTTTCAGAACATCTGCTATCTGGATTTGGGTAAAGGAGAAGCTGGGGAGGCTTGGGCGAGTAGCTGCGGGGGGTCCTGACTTCCCTGAACAGTTGCATATCGCGGGGACTATTCGATGCTATTGCAGTCCACCACAGGATGTTTTTGTGCTGGTCGAGGGCAGTCAGGTCTGGAGTGAACCAAGGGCTATATCTGTTCTTAGTTCTGCATTTTTTTTAACGGAGCATGCTTATCTAAGATGGTGAGGAAGTTACTTTTAAAGAATGACCAGGCATCCTCAACTGACGGGATCAAATCAAATCAAATGTATTTATATAGCCCTTCGTACATCAGCTGATATCTCAAAGTGCTGTACAGAAACCCAGCCTAAAACCCCAAACAGCAAGCAATGCAGGTGTAGAAGCACGGTGGCTAGGAAAAACTCCCTAGAAAGGGATGAGGTCAATATCCTTCCAGGATACCCGGGCCAGGTCGATTCGAAAGGCCTGCTCGCAGAAGTGTTTTAGGGAGCATTTGACAGTGATGAGGGTTGGTCGTTTGACTGCGGACCCGTAGCGGATACAGGCAATGAGGCAGTGATCGCTGAGATCCTGGTTGAAGACAGCGGAGGTGTCTTTGGAGGGCCAGTTGGTCGGGATAACGTCTATGAGGGTGCCCTTGTTTACAGATTTAGGGTTGTACCTGGTGGGTTCCTTGATGATTTGTGTGAGATTGAGGGCATCTAGCTTAGATTGTAGGACTGCCGGGGTGTTAAGCATATCCCAGTTTAGGTCACCTAACAGAACAAACTCTGAAGCTAGATGGGGGGCGATTAATTCACAAATGGTATCCAGGGCACAGCTGGAAGCTGAGGGGGGGCAACAGCGAGAGACTTATTTCTGGAGAGAGTAATTTTAAAAATTAGTAGTTCGAACTGTTTGGGTATGTACCTGGAAAGTATGACATTATTTTGCAGGCTATCTCTACAGTAGACTGCAACTCCTCCCCCTTTGGCAGTTCAATCTTGACGGAAAATGTTATAGTTGGGTATGGAAATCTCCAAATTTTTGGTGGCCTTACTAAGCCAGGATTCAGATACGGCAAGGACATCAGGGTTGGCAGAGTGTGCCAAAGCAGTGAGTAAAACAAACTTAGGGAGGAGGCTTCTGATGTTGACTTGCATGAAACCAAGGCTTTTTCGATCACAGAAGTCAACAAATGAGGGTGCCTGGGGACATGCAGGGCCTGGGTTTACCTCCACATCACCCGCGGAACAGAAAATAATACATTTGAACGGTCATCCAACTTGGAATTACAAGTAGGAAACTCGGGCATCATCCTAGAGCTCCGACTTCTCCGACCTGAAGATTCCTGACATCACGTCAACAAAAAAACATGGCGGCCTTCATCGTTTACATAAAAATATGTATTCTTACCTAATGCATTTCCTCTCTTCTTTAAACACTTTAGCAAGAGGCATATAGCATCTCTGCAAACAAAAGATTCCTTCAGGTGTTGACAACTTGAACGCACTGAAGTGGGAGATCTCAGAGTTTGCCGAGTTGTCTTGAACGCACCATTAGAGTTAGTAGAGGGTGTATGGGTAATGTAGTCTTTCTGCCCATCAAGCCAGTCTGCCGTTGAACCACTCAGTAACAGGGTTAGAGTTAGTAGAGGCTGTATGGGTAATGTAGTAATCTGTCCTCAGGCCAGTCTTCAGTTGAAGGAGGGTCCTAATGAGGTGGTGTTCAGTGTGACCACTCAGTACCAGGGCACCTGTCGCTGCCAGGGCACCATCTATCTCTGGAGCTGGGATGACAAGATTGTCATCTCAGACATTGACGGCACCATCACCAGGTAAGTGTGTGTGTTTGTATTGGCAGTTGTATGTGATCACGTTATATCTGTTAATGATAGTCTAATTACATGTGGCGAGCACCATCCTCTTTTTCAGATCTGACACCCTGGGCCACATCCTGCCAACGCTGGGCAAAGATTGGACCCACCAGGGCATTGCCCGCCTCTACCACCGAGTCAGCCAGTGAGTCTCACACAACAGGAGTTACATAACTATAGGTGGCCGTTAGAGTTATGAAACAGGGCTCACATTCAGAATATGCCTCAGTGTAAGATGAGTGAATCATGTCAGCTTTAATCGTGGTGTTTGGCTTTAGTACGTTGCACCATCCTGAAAGCAGCCATTTAGTTGAACTCCTGTCTCCTCCCTCTCTCTTAGGACTTACTAGGAGAGTTTAAAAAAAATGTAATCTCTCCCTCCCTCTCTCTCTCTCTCTCAGGAACGGTTATAAGTTCATGTACTGCTCTGCAAGGGCCATAGGTATGGCTGATATGACGAGGGGGTATCTCCACTGGGTCAATGAGAGAGGAACCATGCTGCCTATAGGACCTGTCCTACTCAGCCCCAGCAGCCTGTTCTCAGCCCTGCACAGGTGAGGAACACACACACATCATCACCGTCAAAATAAACACAGCAGAGGCGTCAAACACAATAGAGAACAATGTACAGTACATTTTAGCAGGCGCTCTTATCCACAGCATATATTTTCATACTGGTCCCCCATGGGGATAAAATCCACAACCCTGACGTGGCGAGCACCATGCTAAACCAACTGAGCCACACGGGACCACAGTAGCTTATATAGAAGAGACATCCCTATATTATATAACGATCATTCTGACCTTCCTGTCCTGTCGTCCTTCCTGTCCTGATCTTTTCGTCCTGTCTTGTCAACCTGTGTTTCCTGTTTTGTCCTTCCTGTCCTAACCTGTCGTCCTGTCCTGGCATCCCTGCCCTATCCTTCCTGTCCTGTCTTGTCCTGTGTTGTCATCCCTGCCTTATCCTTCCTGTCCTGTCTTGTCCCGTGTTGTCATCCCTGCCCTATCCTTCCTGTCCTGTCTTGTCCTGTGTTGTCATCCCTGCCCTATCCTTCCTGTCCTGTCTTGTCCTGTGTTGTCATCCCTGCCCTATCCTTCCTGTCCTGTCTTGTCCTGTGTTGTCATCCCTGCCCTATCCTTCCTGTCCTGTCTTGTCCTGTGTTGTCATCCCTGCCCTATCCTTCCTGTCCTGTCTTGTCCTGTGTTGTCATCCCTGCCCTATCCTCCCTGCCCTATCCTTCCTGTCCTGTCCTGTCCTGGTCATCCCTGCCCTATCCTTCCTGTCTTGTCCTGTGTTGTCATCCCTGCCCTATCCTTCCTGTCCTTCCCTGTGTTGTCCTTCCTGTCCTGTCCTGGCATCCCTGCCCTATCCTTCCTGTCCTAACCTGTCGTCCTGTCCTGGCATCCCTGCCCTATCCTTCCTGTCCTGTCCTGGCATCCCTGCCCTATCCTCCCCCTATCCTTCCTTCCTGTCCTGTCCTGGCATCCCTGCCCTATCCTTCCTGTCCTGTCCTGGCATCCCTGCCTGTTTTGTCCTTCCTGTCCTGTCCTGGCATCCCTGCCCTATCCTCCCTGCCCTATCCTTCCTGTCCTGTCCTGGCATCCCTGCCCTATCCTCCCTGCCCTATCCTTCCTGTTCTAACCTGTCGTCCTGTCCTGGCATCCCTGCCCTATCCTCCCTGCCCTATCCTTCCTGTTCTAACCTGTCGTCCTGTCCTGGCATCCCTGCCCTATCCTCCCTGTCCTGTAGGGAGGTGATAGAGAAGAAGCCTGAGAGGTTTAAGATTGAGTGTCTGACTGACGTGAAGCAGCTGTTCCACCCCAACACTGAGCCTTTCTACGCAGCCTTCGGCAACAGAGCCACGGTGAGAGCCCTGCTCCCTCCCTCCATCACTGTACATGTTAACTTGGGCTACTTTTTTAGATTCATTTGACTGGGACCATAAACATTCTATACATTTTACATTTACATTTTGGTCATTTAGCAGACGTTCTTATCCAGAGCGACAGCCAGTAATCAACTTTTTTGCCAATGTGACAGATTCAGCCAAAAGGCTCATTTCAAACTGAATATTATGTTTAATTCTGTTGTGGTTGTGTATGGTTGTTTTGGATAGTACGTCAGTCATTGTTACAGTTGTTGTTGTTGTTGTTGTTGTTTAGGATGTGTATTCCTATAAGGAGGTGGGCGTTCCCCTAAACAGGATCTTCACAGTCAACCCCAAGGGAGAGCTGATACAGGAACACGCCAGGACCAACATCTCATCGTAAGTCAGACCTCTCTGTCTCTTTCTTTATCCCTCCATCTTCCTCCCTCAATGTCTCTCTCTCCCTCAGTAGCTCTGTCTGTCTCTGTCGAATGAACAATGAAAGTAAATGAAGTGAAGTATGTTTCTGTTCCTGTTCCTTCCAGGTATGGTCGTCTGTGTGAGGTGGTGGACCACGTCTTCCCTCTGTTGATCAGAGGTCACGTCTCGGACTTCTCCTTCCCTGACACCTTCAGCCAGTTCACCTACTGGAGAGAACAGCTGCCCCAGATCCACAGCTCTGATCAGCCCCAGGTCCACAGCTCTGATCAGCCCCAGATCCACAGCTCTGATCAGCCCCAGGTCCACAGCCCTGATCAGCCCCAGGTCCACAGCTCTGATCAGCCCCAGGTCCACAGCCCTGATCAGCCCCAGGTCCACAGCCCTGATCAGCCCCAGGTCTACAGCCCTGATCAGCCCCAGGTCCACAGCCCTGATCAGCCCGAAATCCACAGCCCTGATCAGCCCCAGGTCCACAGCCCTGATCAGCCACAGATCCACAGCCCTGATCAGCCACAGATCCACAGCCCTGATCAGCCCTTGGTCCACACCCCTGACCAGCCCTTGGTCCACACCCCTGACCATCCTCTGGAAATCAGCTGTGGAGACCCACTTCCACACCAGACCACCCCATGAGTGACCTGTGTGCAATCTGGGAAGGAAAGGGAGAGACACATTTATGATGATGACGGCGTGCAAATGAAAGAAGCATGTCTCTGCTCTAATGTCACACACACACACACGCACAGCAATGCATAAGCAGACCTTAACACACACATGGTTGCCATGTGCACACTTATGCACTAGTGGAAGTTCTCTCCGACAACAACAGGCATGTTAGCACTGAGTGGTATTTCTATGTACTCACCTTTCCTGTTTGTGTTCTACTCCTCAGTGTTCTGCTCTACAATACCTAGCCTACTGTTCATCAGGTGCAAAAGGTGCTTACTTGTATACATACTGTAGCTGCAACTCCGGCAAGAAGCACTGATTCAGTCAACCTGGGGGAAATCACTGTGAAGAACAGCCTATCAACGGCAGCTATTTCACCCAATTAGCATTGCCCGATTGATTCTAGCACTTTTAGTCTCCAATGTGGGTACAGTAAACCGCGACGCATGTTCGGTCGACACGTTCAGATCTAACGATCACATGAAGTGCGAATGTAATAGATGTCGAACAAAGCAGGATTATGCTCAACTAGCGCTATTATTATAGCGCATGGCGATAATTCAGTTCACCCGTTCGACCTCCAAACATTTGCCGATATAATCAAAACAAATGTTATTTGTCACAAAAACAGGTGTAGTAGACCTTACCGTGAAATGCTTACTTCCAAGCCCGTAAACAACAGTGCAGTACAAGAAATAGAGTTAAGTAAAACATTGAATAAATGCGTTTTAAAGCGCGTTTCCGTTCTAGTAAGTAGCATTCTATATTCGGTTTTTATTCTTCCGTTTTTGTTGTTGTTGTCATGTTCTGTGTATGATAGATATGTTAGTGATCAACTGAACTGAAACAGGTAACCAGTGCAGCTCCTCACTATTGTTAACGAGGCACAGAGGAGGGCTGTCTCTCTCGTTGATGCCTCTCGCCCATAGTCGTCAACAGTCCTTATATGGTCATGTAACCAAACACCTGAGAAAAGCCTCGCGTGAAACTGACGTTACTCTTGACAGTAAGCCGTGCAAGAAAACTCAGGTTGTCAGTTTTAGCAGTCGTCTCTGTCTTCGTTTCTCCGCCACTCGTCACGGGTTTCCACGGACCGTGACACACATGTCATCAAATCAAATCAAATGGCATTTGCCACCTGTGCTGAGGTCTACACCTGTTATGTTGGGCGCATGTGACAAAAACAATTTGATTTAATTTTGATGACCTGTCCGATCCTCTCTGTGTGCAGTGTCATGGTTTTGGCTAACATTAACAGGTAATATTGTGCAGACAGTAGAAAACATATTATATCCTCTGCTTTGGTGGTCCATCATCTTAAACTCTGTGTGTAACTGCGAGATCGGAGAAACCTACAAATGTATGAACTATTTAATTAATTTCACATTTTTAAGCGAGCAGCTTGTGAACGCACTTGGATTTGGGCTTTGGTTTTTATTTCACTTTAAATATTGTGTTTATGTGATTGAATCTGAATAGAGTTTTAATGTTCATTCTCACTGTTGTACATAGTGCAACCTTTTTTAGCGATCGAATTCAGAAACATTGTCAGTAAAAGTGGCTGGCTGCTGGACTACAGTAGTTTGACCTTAAGGCTAACAACATTTTTGCACTGACAGACTTATAGTGTCCACTGAAGCGAAACCATTGAGATATTCTACAGTCAACCAATCAACATTCTCCTGAATTCTAGAATCTACTACTTAGATACAAAGAACTTGGACAAACAGGTTAAATTGAACTGTCGCTCCTTGTAATTTCAGCAATTAGAATGCACAACAACCTTGACGGTTCTGAACCTCCCCAAAGGGGTTTAAAGCACAAAGCACTAACGACAGTCCGTCTGTCCAATCAGATCTCTGTTGTGAACAGAGGAGGTGGCAGGATGTTTCTATGGGTGGCTTCCGTGGAATGTGTATCAGTATATGTATATTGTGCAATTGCCAATGTCATCCTGTGTGTAATACGGATGGATATTCAAGACGTCCTGCATTACCGGAATGAATACTAACACTGTGATACAGTATTTCTCTCTTTTTTTTAATCGATCATATTGATGACCACTATAAAACCTGATTGCATCACTATGGAGGAGAGAAGGTTCCCACCGTCCCTGTGTCATATGCCGTGTTGATTACTTTCAACACCTTTTACCTTCACTTTGGTTGAATTGACTACCAGTGGGATGGTTGAAACATCCATTTTCCATGGTTCAGGAGTATTGTGACATGGCGACTAATGTGAGATGTTGGATTTACCACCAACCGAAGAGGTGTGTTGGTATTAGGAGGATAACGGATGGACGGATGGATGGATGAGTCAATGGAGGCATGTGATATCACTGTTGCTGTGTTTTACTCCTCCTCCGTGTCATTGTCTTCTGTTCTCCCTTTACTGTACTGTCACAGGATTTGTTCCAAGTATGTTAAAGTACTACTGTATATTCAGATTAAATGACTGTATTCTTTCTGTGAAAGATCTATATAAACAACGAGCTTGTTGCCTTACAGTATGCCGTGGCTGTCTCTACCCTCGTTAGTTTGTTTCTGAGATGTACAGAGTCAATTACTCTCGCACTGTGTCATGTTGTATAGGTTAACAATCCATTCTGAAAATAGCTATAATGGAAATAGGTTTTTCAATAAATGCAAAAGTTGATTGTTGATGGATTGGATGTGTATGTCTCTCCTTTCCCCTCCCTGTAGTGAACATGATATGAAACCAGATGCAGAGAGAGCATGTGTGTCGTATTTCTTGAGTTGTAGAGTTTTTTTCCTGACCACATGACTGAAAAGTAACAGAACCATGATTCATTCCACTCTACAGAGCAAAACGAACGCCCGTACTACCCATGTCTACCATGGTGTTGCTCCATGGCTTTGTGAAGGCTGGATAACCTACTGTCATCTAGTGGAAGATATACTTCTAACACCTTTTCATATAAAGCCCATGTACAGTAATCAGCTCACTGACAGATCTGTCTGATACTCACGGGGATCACATGTGAAGTGATTTTTACAATAACAATAACACAACTGACTATATTACTTAAACCAGTCTGAAGTTTAGTCAGATGAATCAAGCATTTTGCTATACACCCGCAATAACATCTGCTAAATATGTGTACGCTACCAATAAAACGTGAGAGAACAGAACTGCACAACAACGGTTTTACTTCCACTTATTAGTTGCCTCATCTACAACATCTGCGTGTGAGAGACGGTAGGGTAAAGTATTATTTTCTTTCAATTTGTTCAATAGTTGTCAGGGAATCAGTCGGAGATTATTTACAGACAATTATGTTTGTCATTAAAAAAAATGGAATATGTAAAATGTGTTTTTATTGAAGGCATTAGTCCCTGAGTGACAACTTTACTTTTCCCACTCTGTAGGCAGTGGTCTCTGCCATAGTTGATATCTCTTGGCTATGAAAATGTTTCCATCCACATGAAAATGAGTAATTCTGCTTTTAAAGTATTTGATTGTGAATGATGAGAGGAGAAAAGATGACAAGACAACTGGAAATGATTCAAATAGGAACTCATCGGGGTTCTCCAGACGATAGCTGCTCCTCATTTGCTCATCTGCAGAAACTGCTCGACCGTCTTTATGTAAGTTCAGCTGGCTTTTCTTTCTGTTAAGTTGTTTTGCTCATTCGTTGCTGGGAACTAACGCAAGAACCTTATTAGGCCAGCTGATTATATTAGGCTCCTTGAGTCTTGTTCCAGTAAGTTTCAGTCTGTAAGACAGCCAGGAGACGCCATTCCCCCATCAGGTAGACTCTCCATACAGCACTCTGCCTTGTGTCATATACAGTAGGCCAGTGGCTCCCAATCTTTTTCCGTTACTGTATCACCAAATGAATTTTTCTCTGCTCGGAGTACCCCTGAAGTACCCCCTCATGTACATGTACATTTTACCAGTAGGCCTATGGTCTCATGATTCTTCCCAAGTACCCCCTTGTGGATTAGTCCTAGGACCCCTGGTTGGGAACCACTGCTATGACTCCTTCTCTGTCTTGTACTGACAAGTGACAGGACAAATCTGTAGGCTCTTTTTCTGTATGGAGAACATACATTCTATGAAGAACTTTGTCTTAAAGATCACGTGCTGGACACCTATTTTCTCAGAAAGGATGTCTTTGACACAAGAAAATAAATGAGGTTCTATCCGATCAACTGCAGGAGGGAATGGCGGTTCCAGGCCGGAGTGAGGAAGTAGGAGAGAAAGAGCATGCAACAATGGCTGCCGGTGGATTAATCACACTGTTAGGTAAAATAATGTCCATCATCTTTGAATCGATGTACTGCATATGTGAATGAGTGACGCAGTATATTAAAAACCAAATGCAGTACAATTGTATTATTTATTAAAACAAATGCATTGAAAGTTTGCAAATATAGCATGCAAAGCCAAGATATTTGACTTGATTTTATTTTATTAGTCCTCACTTGGACTTATCTTCCAAGAGTCCTCAAACATTAAAATACAATATATAATACGATCACATTTTCACATTTAGCACATTGTTCCAGACATAATACACTGACATATTGACCAGATAAATACCCTTAACAGCCTGAACAGATCGACTGATTACTTCATCTACCATAGTCCCACACAACCTTCCAATGTATTATATTTAAATGGTTCTAAAGTATTGTTTGAATTCATATATTGAAAGGTTTCTGGTTTGCTGAGACAAATTATTCAATGTCTTTATTGCTCTGAATTGAAATGTTATTTTGCCTATTCTGTCTGGATAACACATACAGTTGAAGTCGGAAGTTTACATACACTTAGGTTGGAGTCATTAAAACTCGTTTTTCAACCACTCCACAAATTTCTTGTTAACAAACTATAGTTTGTTAGGACATCTACTATAAGTCGGTTAGGACATCTACTTTGTGCATGACAGAAGTAATTTTTCCAACAATTGTTTACAGATTATTTCACTTATAATTCACTGTGTCACAATTCCAGTGGGTCAGAAGTTTACATACACTAAGTTGATTGTTCCTTTAAACAACTTGGAAAATTCCAGAAAATGATGTCATGGCTTTGGAAGCTTCTGATAGGCTATTTGACATAATTTTACATAATTTGAGTCCATTGGAGGTGTACCTGTGGATGTATTTCAAGGCCTACCGTCATACTGCTCAGGAAGGAGACGTGTTCTGTCTCCTAGAGATGAACGTACTTTGGTGGGAAAAGTGCAAATCAATCCCAGAACAACAGCAAAGGACCTTGTGAAGATGCTGGAGGAAACAGGTACAAAAGTATCTACATCCACAGTAAAACTAGTCCTATATCGACATAACCTGAAAGGCTGCTCAGCAAGGAAGAAGCCACTGCTCCAAAACCACCATAAAAAAGCCAGACTACAGTTTTCACCTGCACATAGGGACAAATATCGCACTTTTTGGAGAAATGTCCTCTGGTCTGATGAAACAAAAATAGAACTGTTTGGCCATAAGTTTAAATGTATTTGGCTAAGGTGTATGTAAACTTCTGACTTAAACTGTAGATGGTGGACAATCTATTCCTAGTATTTACTGAATGTCTCTTACCAACTGAATAAAATAAATTTTAATTGCCACATACATGAATACTGTTGTGAATGGAGTTTGGCCGTTTTAAATGGTGTACATTGTGAAATAGAATAAGCAGGTGTTTTTCAATTATCTTGTTGATTGATGACCAACCAAGAGCATTGCGCATGACTACAACAGAAGAACCACCTTAAAACAATCCTTGTTGCTTATTTATGTTCAATCTGCATCCTCCTAATTTCACTTGCTGATGCATTTCCCCAGACCACAGAACAGTAGTTCACCTGACTCTCAATTAATGCTTGGGTTGTTGTATAAGAATCTGTCCCGGTACATTTTTTACATAGATGAGTTATTTGAGATGACCATGATAAGCAGTTGTCTAACTGCACTCCTAGTAGTTTGGTTTATGCCAGTTCCTCAATTTGTACTTCCCCCATACTTAATTGTATCCCATGCTGTGTTGGCCTTTTCCTGGTGGAACAGACCAACATAACCTTGGTTTCCTTGGTGTTCAAAACAAGTTTGTTCCGGCAAACTCACTCCCTGATATTTCCCAGATCTATTTGTAGAGCTTGCTGTACCCGTTGAACTGATTGTCTTGCTGTATAAATTGTAGGATCATCTGCAAATATAGTAGCTTGAGTTTTAGATACGGAATAAGGAAGGTCATTGGTTTATATTAAGTAAAGAAGTGGCCCAAGGCAGCTGCCCTGCGGTGTTCCACAGTTTAAAGCATGAGGGGAGGGAAAACAACCCATTGATACAGGTGGACTGTTTCCTGGCAGTTAGATATGACTCAACCCAATTCAATGGAGCTTCCTAAAACCCATAATGCATCAAAATTATTTCATGATCCACTAAATCAAATGCTGCACTAAAATAAAAATAAATAGTACACCTACAAACCTGCCACTATCCATAGCATTGAGACGCTGGTCAGTCATGTCAACCAATGCAGTGATAGTGGAATGTTTTTTGCGATAAGCATGCTGATTGGCTGTGATCAGATCATTATTTTCCATGTACTCCCATATTTGTCTACTCACAATACCCTTCAATATCTTACTGAGTGAATGGAGTATCCTAATTGGTTGACTGTTGGCAGGAGTAATGGGTTCTTTGCTGTCCTTCAGGAATGGACACAGTTTAGCATGCTTCCATTTGGAAATGTCCTCTTTTCCAGTGACCAATTAAATATGTATTTCAGCGGAGCTGCAATCTGGGGAGCAGCATATCGAAATAAAACATTGTCCATAAGATCATAACCTGTAGTTTTACCATTGGGTAATGACCTCAATAGGTTTAACACCTCAACTGACACCATGTGTAGACTAAAAGAGCAGGTATTGTTGCTCATAATATGATCATCAATCCATTGGACAATAGCTTGTTTGGAAGAATGGGTGTTTACATTATCACTCAGTATATGATTTTATTTTTATTTATTTTTAATCAGCAAAATGACATCAGCTGGTTTTGTTATTGTTCTCCTGTCAACCTCCATATTAGATGGATATGATGAGATAGATGTACCAAGTAAGCCCTTAACTTTACTCAATACCTTTTTTCATAATTTTTACAATCAATAAAAGCATTTTTATAAAATAAAGTTTACTTCTCATTATTTAATTTAACTGCATAATTACGTTGTGTTCTATATTTCTGTTCATCAATTTCTAGTTTAGATTTGGCCGATAAGAAAATGCCTCACCCTGATTCATCAATCTACGGAGATGGACGAGCCACAACAGTAGTCTTTCTTACTGGGGCATGATGGTCCATTACCTCAGTGAGCAAATCAATAAAACATTCTGTAGGGTGATTTAGTTCATCCTCTAGATAAATCAGCTCCCAGGGTACAGCAGCCAAAGCATTTAGAAATTGCTCATGATTAAATGTTTTAAAAATTATATGGACCACAATCCTTGGGGGTTTCTTTGGAACCTTGGTGTTCATGGTTATGGTCACAATATTATGATCTGTCCAGCCCACGGGCATTGATCTGGCTTTTAAGCATTACAGAAGATCAGATCAGTTCACATGTCCGAACGGTGACCTAGTTGATGATCTAGAGTCAAACCACAGCTCTCGTTATGTCTCATTAATTTAGTTATATTGGAATTATTATGATCCTTCCAATTTATAACAAAATCACCCAAGATAAACACATCTGTTACTATCTGTGACCTGGTCCAGCCCAGTGCATAAGTCATTCAGTTAGGACACCATAGAGCTAGGTCTATACACACATCCTACCAATATGGGTGCCTGATGAGGCAGATGTACTTGAGCCCATAGTGCCTCTATCTGACATACATTAAGGTCATCCCTCATCTTAAAAGGTATATGATTCTGAATGTACAGAGCTACACCTGCACCATTCCTATTTGTCACGTTCTGACCTTTATTTCCTGTGTTTTGTATTTAGTTAGTATGGTCAGGGCGTGAGTTGGGTGGGCAGTCTATGTTTGTTTTTCTATGATTTGGGTATTTCTATGTTTCGGCCTAGTATGGTTCTCAATCAGAGGCAGGTGTCATTAGTTGTCTCTGATTGAGAATCATACTTAGGTAGCCTGGGTTTTCACTGTGTGTTTGTGGGTGATTGTTCCTGTCTCTGTACCAGATAGGACTGTTTTGAGTTTTCACATTTCTTGTTTTTTGTAGTCAGTTGTTCATGTGTACCTTAACGTATTAAAAATAACCATGGACACTTACCACGCCGCGTATTGGTCCTCTGATCCGTTTCGCCTCTCCTCTTCGGAAGAAGAGGAGGAAATTCATTACACTATTCCTGTCCCTTCTGAGTAGATTATATCCTTGATGTTCATTTGCCCATCATTTACAGATGCATCAAAATGTTTTCGGTCATAGCTAAAATATGATTTTTATTTATGTTGACCAAGTTAAAAACCTAATGTATTTTGTTAGGAATGCTACATACATTAACCTGAGCTATATGCAACCATTTCCTTGTCGAGTGGAGATTAATAGAGCATGTATTCATTATAGTGGAGATTAATAGAGCATGTATTCGTTATAATTGAAGTTGCCATGATACACTGCAACACAAACTCAGATTTGAACATTGAATTAAAATAGCCAGGGAGTTACTCTAGAGCCCCGATACAGTTGGATTAAAATAGCCAGGGAGTTACTCTAGAGCCCCGATACAGTTGGATTAAAATAGCCAGGGAGTTACTCTAGAGCCCCGATACAGTTGGATTAAAATAGCCAGGGAGTTACTCTAGAGCCCCGATACAGTTGGATTAAAATAGCCAGGGAGTTACTCTAGAGCCCCGATACAGTTGGATTAAAATAGCCAGGGAGTTACTCTAGAGCCCCGATACAGTTGGATTAAAATAGCCAGGGAGTTACTCTAGAGCCCCGATACAGTTGGATTAAAATAGCCAGGGAGTTACTCTAGAGCCCCGATACAGTTGGATTAAAATAGCCAGGGAGTTACTCTAGAGCCCCAATACAGTTGGATTAAAATAGCCAGGGAGTTACTCTAGAGCCCCGATACAGTTGGATTAAAATAGCCAGGGAGTTACTCTAGAGCCTCGATACAGTTGGATTAAAATAGCCAGTTGGACAGTTGGATTAAAATAGCCAGGGAACTCTAGAGCCCCGATACAGTTGGATTAAAATAGCCAGGGAGTTACTCTAGAGCCCCGATACAGTTGGATTAAAATAGCCAGGGAGTTACTCTAGAGCCTCGATACAGTTGGATTAAAATAGCCAGGGAGTTACTCTAGAGCCCCGATACAGTTGGATTAAAATAGCCAGGAAGTTACTCTAGAGCCCCGATACAGTTGATGTAAAGTGTATCCATCAACAAGGAAACTCGTTGGTTCAGGCAACACTTTTCTTTCATGATGGGATACAGTGCTTTTCCCTTTTCATTGATCTCTGTGGGGAAGTGATCATTCATTCCAAAAACAGTGTTTCTGAGTTCTCTGCCTCTGCTCTTCGCCATTTCCTTTTGCTTAAAATGTTCAAAACATGCAAAAATAGCTCGTGGCCTTTTCCCAGAGGCCTTACCCATTCTATGGACTCTGCAGTTTCAGTTGAGTTGACATCAAGTCTCAGACAGTGTCCTCACAGCTTCTGCTGTTGTCATTCTCCGGTATCCCTGAAAAGATGAGATTGTCCCACATTGATTGACAGTACATCAAGCAATGTTTCTATAAGTTGTTTGTTCTTCCTTTGCACCACCTCCACCTTACCGTGAATAGAGTCCACAGTACCTTTCAGCTCTGTGTTCTCTTTCCTTAGATCATCAATCTGACATTATCATTGATACATCCTCTCTTATTCTGTTGCAGGTGAAGGATCAGCAGTCAGGAAACACTTACATACCAGTCTGTTCGGGCTGCACTCTCACTCGATGGGAATCATACGGTCTCTCCTGTGATCTGAAGTAGATACAGAAGATAACCCCAAAGGTAGACTCTGACAGATGTTGCATGCTGATGATGTCACGTCATGATGAGGATGTCATGTCACTCAGGCAGCGTTTACACAGGCAGCCCAATTCCGTTGTATTGGCACATCTGATACCTATTAGATTTTTTTCAGAAGGTGTAAACTGCAAAAAAAACACATGAATCTGATATTTTGAATTCTGATTTATTACACATTCGTATGGGCTTCTCCATCCTGATATGATTCTGATGTTTCATATTAAACCTCAATCTGGATGCTCGATCAGATTTATTTGCTCAAAGTTTTTTTTGTTTTTTTGTGTGTACATGACCTAGCTGTTCCCACAACAACTTTTAAAGCAACAATGACAGCAAATGAGCCTTGCATCTGTGTGCTATTTTAAAGGCTACGTCAGTGTGAATGCACAAGTCTCATATGGGTCACAGATCAAACTGAATATGAACAGTCAGGGGAAAAAAAACATTGGATATTAAATACAAATCTCAATTGGATTCTTAGGATGGCTGTGTGAACGCAGCATGCTGGATATTTCATGATAATACTTACTTCATGTTTAGTTTGTTGAGGTGTCACTCAAGCTTTAAGGTGCATAGACATGCATGTTCCATGCAACGCAGTAAGGGTGCTTCATTCCACAGGAGCAGGCTCGTTCAGTTTTATAATAATACACATATTCACAATTAGCTATCACCCTTGTTACGCTGCATCATGCCTCCAAAAATGGCCAGGTTGCTCCAGCCGTGTTCACTGTTGCCCCTTTAATTGACCGACTGGGTTTGAGCCCTCGTCATTTGAATGCCATAAGACTGTGACAGCCTTCTGGAAGCTAAGACATTGGCTCACAAAGGTTACTCATCACCCCAACCACTTCCGTGTCCCTTTCATGGCCCTTTCAGGTGTTAAACCAAGGCCAGAGTATTCTCTATCCGAGCACAGTGAAAGGGCAAACACACGAGATGTTTAACTCACACTTGTAAAAAAAAACACAGTAATTTACCAGGCCTATTATTATTTTTATATAATAATAATTATTGTTGGTATTTTGCATGTTGAATGTATTGAAATGTATTAAATGCATAATAAAGTTTGTTCAGACTGCAGCAACGGTCCAAAGTGATCCTGGACGCAGACACAAAGGGCCGGCCCCAGATGAAGATAGGCAACAACACCTCTGCCATGCTGACCCTTAACACGGGGGCCCCTAAGGGGTGTGTGCTTTGTCCCCTCCTATACTCCCTGTTCAGTCACGACTGCATGGCTACACACGACTCCAACACCATCATCAAGTTTGCTGACGAACCGATGGTGGTTCATCACTGACGTCAATGAGTCAGCCTACAGGAAGGGGGTCAGAGGCTTAGCAGTGTGGTACCAAGACAACAAGCTCTTCCCAACGTCAGTAAGACCAAGGAATGTGGACTACAGGAGAAAGAGGGGAGAGCATGCCCCCATCCACATCAATGGGGTTGTTGTGGAGTGGATCGAGAGTTTCGCGTTCCTTGGCATTCACATCACTAAGGACTTAACATGGTCCCCACACAACCATACAGTTGTGAAGAGGGCAGCGCCTCTTCCCCCTCAGGAGGCTGCAAAGATTTGTAATGGGCCCTTGGATCCACAAAATGTTCTACAGCTGCACCATCGAGACCATCTTGACTGGCTGGATCACGGCTTGGTATGGCAAATGCACCGCGCTTGACCGCAAAGCGCTACAGAGGGTGATGCGGACAGCCCAGTACATCACTGGGGCTGAGCTTCCTGCCATCCGGGACCTCTATATCAGGCGGTGTCATATTGCCAAAGACTCCAGATACCCATGCAATAGACTGTTCATTCTGCTACTGTCCGGCAAACGGTACCGGAGCATCAGCTCTTGGACCAACAGGCTTCGAGACAGCTTCTACACACAATCCTGCTAAATAATCAGACTGCTAAATAATTATTGATACCCAAACTACCTGCACTAACTCCATCTTGCACAGATCCTACACTCACTAGACTATACACTGAGTAAACCAAACATTAGGAACACCTTCCTAATGATGACACAAACCGGGGCACCTGACACCTACTACCATTCAAAGGCACATACAGTAAATGTTATGTCTTGCCCATTCACCCTCTGAATCGCACACATACACAATTCATGTCTCAATTGTCTCAAGGCTTTAAAAAATCATTCTTTAACCTGTCTCCTCCACTTCATCGACACTGATTGAAGTGGATTTAATAGGTCACGTCAATAAGGGAGCTTTGATCTGGATTCACCTGGTCAGTCTTTGTACACAGTGCAGTAATGAAATGGTATAACGGTTAATGACATCTACTGATATAGTTAATTCAAGGGTTTCTCTACATCCAACCCTTAGATACATTTGAAACGGAAAACCAAATGAATCAAATAAAGCAGAACAATTCATTATTCCAGCAATTCATCAGTACATGATCCTTACTGTAAATTATAATATTATTTGGCCGAAGTCAGCTAGTCAGTCTAGGTCATGGAAAGAGCAGGTGTTCTTAATGTTTTGTACACTCAGTGTATATCGACACCTAATACACACATTCATTCATACACACACTCCCACACACATTCACCTACACTACATAAGCACACAATACACACACCGACACAACACAAACACATATTACACACACACACTTTTACATTTAGTCACTTTAGCAGACGCTCTTATCCATAAATCCATAAGTCCATAAATCGCCATACTTCATTCATACACACTCACACCACATACTTTATTCATTCACACTCACACCACATACTTTATTCATACACACTCACACCACATACTTTATTCATTCACACTCACACCACATACTTTATTCATTCACACTCACACCACATACTTTATTCATACACACTCACACCACATACTTTATTCATACACACTCACACCACATACTTTATTCATTCACACTCACACCACATACTTTATTCATTCACACTCACACCACATACTTTATTCATTCACACTCACACCACATACTTTATTCATACACACTCACACCACATACTTTATTCATTCACACTCACACCACATACTTTATTCATTCACACTCACACCACATACTTTATTCATTCACACTCACACCACATACTTTATTCATTCACACTCACACCACATACTTTATTCATACACACTCACACCACATACTTTATTCATTCACACTCACACCACATACTTTATTCATTCACACACACACCACATACTTTATTCATTCACACTCACACCACATACTTTATTCATTCACACTCACACCACATACTTTTTCATTCATCACACCACATACTTTATTCACTCACACCACATACTTTATTCATTCACACTCACACCACATACTTTATTCATTACACACACTCACACCACATACTTTTTCATTCACACTCACACCACATTCATTCACACTCACACCACATACTTTATTCATTCACACTCACACCACATACTTTATTCACACACACTCACACCACATACTTTTTCATTCACTCACACCACACATTCACTCACACCACATACTTTATTCATTCACACTCACACCACATACTTTATTCATTCACACTCACACCACATACTTTATTCATTCACACTCACACCACATACTTTATTCATTCACACTCACACCACATACTTTATTCATTCACACTCACACCACATACTTTATTCATTCACACTCACACCACATACTTTATTCATTCACACTCACACCACATACTTTATTCATTCACACTCACACCACATACTTTATTCATTCACACTCATCACTACTGCAATTCACACTCACACCACATACTTTATTCATTCACACTCATCACCACCTACTTTATTCATTTACTCACACCACATACATTCATTCACTCACACCACATACTTTATTCATTCACACTCACACCACATACTTTATTCATTCACACTCACACCACATACTTTATTCATACACATACTCAGACCACAAACTTTATTCATACACACACTCACACCACATACTTTATTCATATACACTCACACCACACTTTATTCTACACACACTCACACCACATACTTTATTCATATCACACTCACACCACATACTTTATTCATTCATCACTCACACCACATACTTTATTCATTCACACTCACACCACACATTGATTCATTCACACTCACACCACATACTTTATTCATTCACACTCACACCACATACTTTATTCATTCACACTCACACCACATACTTTATTCATTCACACTCACACCACATACTTTATTCATTCACACTCACACATACTTGATTCATGGTACTCACACCACATCTTTATTCATAACATTCACACACCACATACTTTATTCATGGTACTGATACATCCTTTATATACACTCACACCACATCTTTATTCATTCACATCCTGGATATAACTCCACATTGATCTTTATTCATACATCATACTTTATTATACACAGTCCACATTGATCTGGTATTCATACACACACTCACATCACATACTTTATTCATTTACACTCACACCACATATCTTTATTCATACACACATCCATACTTTATTCATTCACACTCACACCACATTGATTCATACACACACTCACACCACATACTTTATTCATTCACACTCACACCACATACTTTATTCATACACACTCACACCACATACTTTATTCATTCACACTCACACCACATACTTTGACACTCATCATTTGCTGCTGCAAGTCTGTTCTTTATTTTATTATCTATCCTGATGCCTAATCGCTTTACCCTGCCATCATATACATATCTACTTCAAATATCTCATACCTCTGCACATTGATATGGTACTGGTACTTCCTGGATATAGATAAAACTCCACATTGATCTGGTACTGATACATCCTGGATATAACTCCACATTGATCTGGTACTGATACATCCTGGATATAACTCCACATTGATCTGGTAATGATACATCCTGGATATAACTCCACATTGATCTGGTACTGATACATCCTGGATATAACTCCACATTGATCTGGTACTGATACATCCTGGATATAACTCCACATTGATCTGGTAATGATACATCCTGGATATAACTCCACATTGATCTGGTACTGATACATCCTGGATATAACTCCACATTGATCTGGTACTGATACATCCTGGATATAACTCCACATTGATCTGGTACTGATACATCCTGGATATAACTCCACATTGATCTGGTACTGATACATCCTGGATATAACTCCACATTGATCTGGTACTAATACATCCTCGATATAACTCCACGTTGATCTGGTACTGATACATCCTGGATATAACTCCACATTGATCTGGTACTGATACATCCTGGATATAACTCCACGTTGATCTGGTACTGATACATCCTGGATATAACTCCACATTGATTTGGCACTGATACATCCTGGATATAACTCCACATTGATCTGGTACTGATACATCCTGGATATAACTCCACATTGATTGATCTGGTACTGATACATCCTGGATATAACTCCATCATTGATCTGGAAACTGATACATCCTGGATATAACTCCCAGGCATTGATCTGGTACTGATACATCCTGGATATAACTCCAGTGCCATTGATCTGGTACTGATACATCCTGGATATAACTGCAGCCGAGGTGATCTGGTACTGATACATCCTGGATAGGCCCAACTCCCCAGCCGCGTTGATCTGGTACTGATACCATCCTGGATATAACTCAATCGTTGATCAGTCTACTGTTACATCCTGGCCACCATTGTTCCTGTTCCCATTGATCTAAGGTACTGATACATCCTGGATATAACTCACATTGATCTGGTACTGATACATCCTGGATATAACTCCACGTTGATCTGGTACTGATACATCCTGGATATAACTCCACATTGATCTGGTACTGATACATCCTGGATATAACTCCATCATTGATCTGGTACTGATACATCCTGGATATAACTCCACATAGATCTGGTACTGATACATCCTGGATATAACTCCACCCTGCCATGTGATCTGTGTACTGACTATCCTGGATATAACTCCACATTGATCTGGTACTGATACATCCTGGATATAACTCCACATTGATCTGGTACTCCCTGATACATCCTGGATATAACTCCACATTGATCTGGTACTGATACAGTGGTCCTGGATATAACTCCACATTGATCTGGTACTGATACATCCTGGATATAACTCCACATTGATCAGGAAACTGATACATCCTGGATAAAACTCCAGATTGATTGTGTACTTGATACATCAGAGGGAACTATAACTGGAACAGTTGAGAGGGTACTTTTAAGTTCCTGGATATAATCACAGACAAATTGATCTGGTACTCACACTGACATCCTGGAATAACTCCACTCTTGATCAGGACTGAGACATGGCTTGGATATAACTCCACATTGATCTGGTACTGATATATCCTGGATATAAACATTGATCTACAGATGTACTGATACATCCTGGATATAACTCCACATTGATCTGGTACTGATACATCCTGGATATAACTCCAGAGGGTTGATCTGGTACTGCATCACCGGGGGCAAACTCCTGCCCTCCATAACTACACCACCCATGTTACAGGAAGGCCATAAAGATCATCCTGGACATAACCACCCGAACCACTGATCTGTTCACTGATATCATCCAGAAGGCGAGGTCAGTACAGGTGCATCAGAGCTGGGACCGAGAGACTGAAAAACAGCTTCTATCTCAAGGCCAGCAGACTGTTAAACAGCCACCACTAACATTGAGTGGCTGCTGCCAACACACTGGACACTGACCCAACTCCAGCCACTTTAATAATGGGAATTGATGGGAAATGATGGAAATATATCACATTGATCCACTTTAAACAATGCTACCTTATATCCTGTTACTATACCCTACATTATTCATCTCATATGCATACGTATATACTGGATATAACATCATCGACTGCATCCTTATGTAATACATGTATCACTAGCCACTTTAACTATGCCACTTTGTTTACTTGTACTACATACATCTCTGGATATAACTACCATCATACTGATCTGGTCTGTACCATCACCATGGATATAACTCCTTACACTGTGTATAAGACAGTAGTTTGATCTGGTAATTGATATTAGTTAGATTACTTCCTGGATATCACTGCACATTGATCTGAAGTACATTTCTGGCTACATCTGCATATAACATCCTAATTGATATGTGACAAATAACATTTGATTTGATTTTGATTTGACATTGATCTGGTACTGATACATCCTGGATATAACTCCACATTGATCTGGTACTGATACATCCTGGATATAACTCCACATTGATCTGGTACTGATACATCCTGGATATAGCTCCATCATTGATCTGGTACTGGTACTTCCTGGATATAGCTCCACATTGATCTGGTACTGGTACTTCCTGGATATAGCTCCACATTGATCTGGTACTGGTACTTCCTGGATATAGCTCCACATTGATCTGGTACTGGTACTTCCTGGATATAGCTCCATCATTGATCTGGTACTGGTACTTCCTGGATATAGCTCCACATTGATCTGGTACTGGTACTTCCTGGATATAGCTCCACATTGATCTGGTACTGGTACTTCCTGGATATAGCTCCACATTGATCTGGTACTGGTACTTCCTGGATATAGCTCCACATTGATCTGGTACTGGTACTTCCTGGATATAGCTCCACATTGATCTGGTACTGGTACTTCCTGGATATAGCTCCACATTGATCTGGTACTGGTACTTCCTGGATATAGCTCCACATTGATCTGGTACTGGTACTTCCTGGATATAGCTCCATCATTGATCTGGTACTGGTACTTCCTGGATATAGCTCCACATTGATCTGGTACTGGTACTTCCTGGATATAGCTCCACATTGATCTGGTACTGGTACTTCCTGGATATAGCTCCACATTGATCTGGTACTGGTACTTCCTGGAAAAAGCTCCATCATTGATCTGGTACTGGTACTTCCTGGATATAGCTCCACATTGATCTGGTACTGGTACTTCCTGGATATAGCTCCACATTGATCTGGTACTGGTACTTCCTGGAAAAAGCTCCATCATTGATCTGTATTTTATGCTTCATGTTACTGTTATTGTTTTTCAACTCTGCATCATTGAAGGGCTCGTAAGTAAGCGTTTCACGGTAAAGTCTACACCAGTTGTATTCGCTGACAAATACATTTGGATTTGATTTGTGTATATTCAGACACATTTGAAATACTTTCAAATAACTGAGCTGTGCTTGATTCAGTTTGCGTACATTATTAAACTATATGAAACCGACATCAGTTTGCTTCGAACTGTATACTGTAGCTTCCTCCACTGTCCCTATACCTGCTCGAACCAGTAATCCTTTTGCTCGCAAACTCACATGACCGCTCCTTGACAGCGTATGAACCAATTGAGCTAGAACAATATTTCATAGGTGACATTTCAAGCTAGCTGTGGAGTGAGCTTACGGCACCTTCTTAACTCATTTACATATACAGCCACTGTAATTATTGGGACAGTGAAGCATTCTCTTCTTTTCACTGCCATTTGAGTGTATTTTTTATCCATCTAAGGTGAACTTTTTAGAAAGTACCGTACTTTTTGTTCGTAGTCCCTATATTTTAGGAGAGCAAAAGTATTGGGACAAATTAACTTATGTGTATTAAAGTAGTAAAACGTTAAGTATTCACTCCCAGATTAATAGCACACAATGACTACGTCGAGCTTCTGTCTGCAAATTTGTTGAATGCATTTGCTGTTTGTTTTGGTTTCAGATCATTTTGTGCCCTATAGGAATTCATGGTAAATAATGTATTGTGTCATTTTGGAGTCACCTTTATTGTAAAAACACTTCAAAATGACACAATATATTATTTACCATTCACCTCTATTGGTCACAAAATAATCTGAAACACAACCAAAGCAAACCCACCAAAAATGTGTAGAGTCATCATTCAAAATAACCCCAATAGATGTCTTGAGCACACTTGGATAAGTTCAAATACTGTACAGTAAGGTATCAATGTGCTAACTTAGCACTTTTCCCACACTGTATTTATTCAAATGCAACATAGACATGTGCCAACATATTCTATATGACATGATAATCACCTCTATGATAATGTGGTTGATGTTTCAACAATAAAAATGATCATTTTGATTGCATATAGCAATTGAGTAAAATATGAATTACTTTATTTTTGTTAAATTATGATCATGATTTTCTACATTTGAATCTGTATCAATAAAGATATTTCCAATTATTACATTGAAATGGATTGATTGTCTCTGTATTCATTTCAATTTTTTTCAAAACTGAAATAAAGAAGTTACTAAACCTCTCAGATGTTGATCTGGGCCCGTATCCTAAAAGCATCTCAGAATAGGAGTGCTGACCTAGGACCAGCTTCCCCCTCTAGATGCATGTTTCATGCATGTTAACGTTAGAAGCCTCCTCGGTTTGTTTAATTCACTGCTTTAGCACACTCTGCCAACCCGGATGTCCTAGCCGTGTTTGAATTCTGGCTTAGGAAGTCCACCAAAAAACCTGAAATTTCCATCCCAAACTATAACATTTTCCGACAAAATAGAACTGCTAAAGGGGGCGGTGTTGCAATCTACTGCAGAGAGAACCTGCAGAGTTCTGTTTTACTATCCAGGTCTGTACCCAAACAATTCAAACTTCTACTTTTAAAAATCCATCTTTCCAGAAACAAGTCTCTCACTGTTGCCGCTTGCTATAGACCACCCTCTGCCCTCAGCTGTGCCCTGGACTCCATATGTGAATTGATTGCCCCCCATCTATCTTCAGAGCTCGTGCTGCTAGGTGACCTAAACTGTGACATGCTTAACACCCCGGCCATCCTACAATCTAAGCTTGATGCCCTCAATCTCACACAAATTATCAATGAACCCACCAGGTACAAACCCAAATCTGTAAACATGGGCACCCTCATAGATATCACCCTAACCAACTTGCCCTCCAAATACACCTCTGCTGTTTTCAACCAAGATCTCAGCGATCACTGCCTCATTGCCTGCATCCGTAATGGGTCTGCGGTCAAACGACCACCCCTCACCACTGTCAAACGCTCCCTAAAACACTTCAGCCAGCAGGCCTTTCTAATCGACCTGGCCCGGGTATCCTGGAAGGATATAGACCTCATCCGGTCAGTAGAGGATGCCTGGTTATTCTTTTAAAGTGCCTTCCTCACCATCTTAAATAAGCATGCCCCATCCAAAAAAAATGTTGAACCAGAAACCGATACAGCCCTTGGTTCTCTCCAGACCTGACTGCCCTTGACCAGCACAAAAACATCCTGTGGCGTTCTGCATTAGCATCGAATAGCCCCCGTGATATGCAACTTTTCAGGGAAGTTAGGAAAAAATATACACAGGCTGTTTGGAAAGCTAAGTCTAGCTTTTTCAAGCAGAAATTTACATCCTGTAGAACAAACTCAAAAAAAGTTATGGGACACTGTAAAGTCCATGGAGAATAAGAGCACCTCCTCCCAGTTGCCCACAGATAAATCCACTATAATTGAGAATTTCAATAAGTATTTTTCTACGGCTGGCCATGCTTTCCACCTGGCTACCCCTACTCCGGTTAACAGCCCTGCACTCCCCAAAGCAACTCGCCCAAACCTCCCCCAATTCTCCTCCCCCTACAAAACATCCGACAATCTGGACCCTCTCTTTCTAAAATGATCTGCCAAAATTGTTGCAACCCCTATTACTAGCCTGTTCAACCTATCTTTCGTATCATCTGAGATCCCCAAAGATTGGAAAGCTGCTGCGGTCATCCCCCTCTTCATAAGGGAGACACTCTAGACCCAAACTGCTACAGACCAATATCTATTCTATTCTATTCTAAAACCAAATACATGCTCTTCAACCCATCGCTGCCCGCACCTGCCCGCCCATCCAGCATCACTACTCTGTACGGTTCTGACTTAGAATATGTTGACAAATACAAATACCTAGGTGTCTGGTTAGACTGTAAACTCTCCTTCCAGACTCACATTAAACATCTCTAGTCCAAAATGAAATCTAGAATCGGCTTCCCATTTTGCAACAAAGCATCCTTCACTCATGCTGCCAAACATACCCTTGTAAAACCTACCGATTCTCAACTTCGGCGATGTCATTTACAAAATAGCCTCCAACACTCTACTCAACAAATTGGATGTAGTCTATCACAGTGCCATCCGTTTTGTCACCAAAGCCCCATATACTACCCACCATTGCGACCTGTACGCTCTCATTGGCTGGCACTCGCTTTATACTTGTCGCCAAACCCACTGGCTCCAGGTCATCTACAAGACTCTGCTAGGTAAAGCCCCGCCTTATCTCAGCTCACTGGTCACCATAGCAGCACCCACCCACGTGCTCCAGCAGGTATATCTCACTGGTCACCCCCAAAGCCAATTCCTCCTTTGGCCACCTCTCCTTCCAGTTCTCTGGTGGCATTGACTGGAACGAACTGCAAAAATCACTAAAGCTGGAGACTCTTACCTCCCTCACTAGCTTTAAGCACCAGCTGTCAGAGCAGCTCACAGATCACTGCACCTGTACATAGCTCATCTGTAAAAAGCCCATCCAATCTACCTCATCCCCATACTGTATTTATCTTGCTCCTTTGCACCCCAGTATCTCTACTTGCACATCTTCTGCACATTCTACCATTTCAGTGTTTAATTGCTATATTGTAATTACTTCGCCACCATGGCCTATTTATTGCCTTACCTCTCTTATCCTACCTCATTTGCACATGCTGTATATAGATTTTTCTACTGTATTATTGATTATATGTTTGTTTATTCCATGTGTAACTCTGTTGTTGTATGTGTCGAACTGCTTTGCTTTATCTTGGCCAGGTCGCAGTTGTAAATGAGAACGTGTTCTCAACTTGCCTACCTGGTTAAATAAAGGTGAAATAAAACATTTTTAAAAATCATAATTATATAGACAGGGAACCTGATTCTAGATCAGCACTCAGACACTTCATGAATACGGGCCCAGAATTGTCAGAGATGATCTCTACAGTGAAACAACTATATTTCTGGTAATACAACAACGTCAATATGTAATGGAGTGTAAACGCACAAACACTAGTTGCACTACATTAGTATTGTTAGCATTAGCGTTTACGGGAGACCAATATATAATCCCAACGATAAAACACAGGATCAAAAACCTAGCTGACCCTTTTCCTCTTGGCACTTGTGTAAATCTGAAAGGATTGAAAATATGAAAGCAACATGTTGAAACTCCCACCCAGCCAATCATTCAGCAAGGTGGAAGTACAGCACGTTTTTACCTATCAGATCCTTTCACACCTACATGAAGTGCCCTGGCCCTAGAGGTTGTGGCCAGGGGTCAATTTGGGATTGGGCGTTACATTAGTTTGATGGCGAGTTCCAGTTGTTCCGTTCAGGACTAGACGAGGATGGGAGTCAGGACCAGATTCCTGAGCGTTCCCGTTTGCGTCGTACAATGGCGGCCACATCCTGTTTGAGAGAGGAGACGCTCTGCTCCAGTAGCTCTGAGAAATCACGCAGCAGACCACCCTGCTCATCCACAAACAGCCTGAGCCCCAAGAGATCTGACTCCTCCTGGAACACACACATATATGCACACACACACACACACACACACACACACACACACACACACACACACACACACACACACACACACACACACACACACACACACACACACACACACACACACACACACACACACACACACACACACACAGTATATGCAGAAACACACACAAACACACTGATCTTAGATCAGTCAGTCAATAAGTAGGTAAGTAGATTGATTAATTGACTGATTGATACATACACTGGGCCTGTGCCTGCGCAGGCGCTGCAGTTGAACCCTGACAGAGGTCATGCTGTGGTAGAAGACCTTCAGGGCGCGGGCGAACTCTGCATCACAGCTGGGCCGCAGACTGCTGCCCCGCATCTCTGACCGACCACGACCCCACTCTGCTCCTACACAGAGGAGGAGAGAGAGTGAGTGAGAGAGCGAGAGAACATGACAGTTCAGTTGTTTAGTACATGTCTGACCGGTCTTAGTTGTATTGAGCTGATCCCTCAGTGTGTTGTTCTCGGTCTTCAGTGCAGCGTTGGTGTTCCTCAGCTCCTCTACATCCTGCTGTAGAGCCCTCAGAGAGCAGCTCAGCTCTGAGCCAGGGTCCACTGTCTGCAACACACACACACACTATAGTGGATACACGTACTATTTAACCCTTTGAGGTCTCATGTAAATCTAGAAGGCTGTCCTACAAATATGACAAATTCTAAATCTCCGAGTGTTGTACAGATGTCTGATGTAGACTCACAGTGGCTGTCTCAGTTGCGCCAGCCTGGTCGATGATGAAGCATCCCTCTGGAGTCATCCTCACTCCCTCCAGAGACGACACCATGTCTCTACATCCCTCTGGACAGGAAAGTATCAAGCATTACCCAAGCGTTACACGTGTATGTGTGGCAGATGGGATCTGTGAAATTCGCTCCTCAGCCTGAGGTGTCTCCACTTGCGCTGCGGCATAGCTAGATTTTCATGGGTGTAACCAGGTAAGATGCTTCAGGATGGCAGTCAAGTGTGATTGCGAGGCAGAGGTCCTGCGTTCAATCACCGGTCTGAGCCGAATCAGGAGAAAGGGGTACTCGCCAAGCAAGTAGCATGATGTCCTTTACACGTGCATATAGTATGAATACAGTACGAGTTCCAAGTCGGCAAGTTCCAGGCTTACCCTTACTATCCTGGGCCCAGGTTTGTAGGCGAGTCCCAGGCTTACCCTTACTGGGCTCAGGTTTGTACGCAAGTCCCAGGCTTACCCTTACTATCCTGGGCCCAGGATTGTAGGCGAGTCCCAGGCTTACCCTTACTGGGCTCAGGTTTGTAGGCAAGTCCCAGGCTTAACCTTACTATCCTGGGCCCAGATTTGTAGGCGAGCCCCAGGCTTACCCTTACTGGACTCAGGTTTGTAGGCAAGTCCCAGGCTTACCCTTACTATGCGCAGGTTTGTAAGCGAGTACCAGGTTTACAGTTACTATCCTGGGCTTAGGTTTGTAGGCAAGTCCCAGGCTTACTTACCCTGTAGGCCCCAGAGCTCCAGCACCAGGGCGCTGGTCTGCAAGTGTTCTAGCAGGCCTTGGGAGGTATGCAGAGAGGTGAAGTGGACCCGCTGGTCCAGCAGGGGGTTGACATTGTGCCACACGGCCGGAGTGTAGAGGGGCTGGGCACTGTCGAACATCCTGAACCTGGCAGGGGGAAAGGTGACGTCAGTTATTTAACCTTAATTTCTCTAGGCAAGTCAATTAAGAACAAATACCACCCCAAATCTCTAGCCCACTCACCCTATCTGAACGCCCCTGTTCCTGGCCTGTTGGACCCAGCGCAGGCCACAGCACTGATCCAGGACCAGCTGGAAGTCCAGCCGTCTCCCCAGTAGCTCAGAGGGGTCGATCAGGATGTCATCCTCTCCCAGAGTACTGGACACAGAAGGGCCAGGGGCCATATGTATCAAACCTCTCAGAAGGCTGTTTTAGGATCAGTTTTGCCTTTTAGATCACAATGAATAACATTACATGGACAGGGACTCTGAAATGCTTGATACATATGGCCACTGGCTACATAAAGTATCTAACTTCCCTGATTCAACTAGCCAACCATTCATGTTCTTCTTCTTCATGTTATTCTAGACTGCAATTATTTAAATCTGGGTTGTGTTCATTAGGGCACAACATAGCAAAATAAAAATTAAGATCTGAGTTCCAATTGGACAAGTTGAGGTTTAAAACATTTCTCTGTCCGTACTGAACACAACCAAGGTAAAGTGTCTGCCTCCCATTCTTCTGTAATGTAATGTTACCCACAGTCCTGTAGGGCTGCATGGTAGAAGCTGGGCCTGCAGTATGGCCTCCTCAGTGCCCTCTGACCCCAATACCTGGAAACACAGAGAGGGATGAGATAGAACGACACACACACATGCACGCTCACACACAAACAGACACACACACAGTACCTCCAGCTGTTCCTCCAGTGCGATACGGAAAGCCAGAGACTGCAGCCAGAGGTGGGCGCTGCCCAAGAGCAGGGGCTCCAGCGGATCCCAAAAAGGGTCTCGGTCTCTGGGCATGGGCGCCCTGGCTGCCCCCTCTCCCTTCCGCTCCGTATGGTGCTGCTGATACAACTCCTCCATCAGGAACTTACGGTTCACAAACTTGGCCTTGGACCAGAGCCACACCTGGTGGGGAAAGGACAACACACTCACCTGAGTTCCACACACACCTGACACTTAACTCAGCTCTATGCAGAACAGGGCTCCGGGCAGCCGAGCGGAAATGGAGGAAAACTCGCCTCCCTGCGGACCTGGCATCCTTTCACTCCCTCCTCTCTACATTTTCCTCCTCTGTCTCTGCTGCTAAAGCCACTTCCTACCACTCTAAATTCCAAGCATCTGCCTCTAACCCTAGGAAGCTCTTTTCCACCTTCTCCTCCCTCCTGAATCCTCCTCCCCCCCCCCCCCCCTCTCTGCAGATGACTTCGTCAACCATTTTGAAAAGAAGGTCGACGACATCCGATCCTCGTTTGCTAAGTCAAACGACACCGCTGGTTCTGCTCACACTGCCCTACCCTGTGCTCTGACCTCTTTCTCCCCTCTCTCTCCAGATGAAATCTCGCGTCTTGTGACGGCCGGCCGCCCAACAACCTGCCCGCTTGACCCTATCCCCTCCTCTCTTCTCCAGACCATTTCCGGAGACCTTCTACCTTACCTCACCTCGCTCATCAACTCATCCCTGACCGCTGGCTACGTCCCTTCCGTCTTCAAGAGAGCGAGAGTTGCACCCCTTCTGAAAAAACCTACACTCGATCCCTCCGATGTCAACAACTACAGACCAGTATCCCTTCTTTCTTTTCTCTCCAAAACTCTTGAACGTGCCGTCCTTGGCCAGCTCTACCGCTATCTCTCTCAGAATGACCTTCTTGATCCAAATCAGTCAGGTTTTAAGTCATTCAACTGAGACTGCTCTTCTCTGCATCACGGAGGCGCTCCGCACTGCTAAAGCTAACTCTCTCTCCTCTGCTCTCATCCTTTTAGACCTATCGGCTGCCTTCGATACTGTGAACCATCAGATCCTCCTCTCCACCCTCTCCGAGTTGGGCATCTCCGGCGGCCCACGCTTGGATTGCGTCCTACCTGACAGGTCGCTCCTACCAGGTGGCGTGGCGAGAATCTGTCTCCTCACCACGCGCTCTCACCACTGGTGTCCCCCAGGGCTCTGTTCTAGGCCCTCTCCTATTCTCGCTATACACCAAGTCACTTGGCTCTGTCATAACCTCACATGGTCTCTCCTATCATTGCTATGCAGACGACACACAATTAATCTCCTCCTTTCCCCTTCTGATGACCAGGTGGCGAATCGCATCTCTGCATGTCTGGCAGACATATCAGTGTGGATGACGGATCACCACCTCAAGCTGAACCTCGGCAAGACGGAGCTGCTCTTCCTCCCGGGGAAGGACTGCCCGTTCCATGATCTCGCCATCACGGTTGACAACTCCACTGTGTCCTCCTCCCAGAGCGCTAAGAACCTTGGCGTGATCCTGGACAACACCCTGTCGTTCTCAACTAACATCAAGGCGGTGGCCCGTTCCTGTAGGTTCATGCTCTACAACATCCGCAGAGTACGACCCTGCCTCACACAGGAAGCGGCGCAGGTCCTAATCCAGGCACTTGTCATCTCCCGTCTGGATTACTGCAACTCGCTGTTGGCTGGGCTCCCTGCCTGTGCCATTAAACCCCTACAACTCATCCAGAAAGCCGCAGCCCGTCTGGTGTTCAACCTTCCCAAGTTCTCTCACATCACCCCGCTCCTCCGCTCTCTCCACTGGCTTCCAGTTGAAGCTTGCATCCGCTACAAGACCATGGTGCTTGCCTACGGAGCTGTGAGGGGAACGGCACCTCAGTACATCCAGGCTCTAATCAGGCCCTACACCCAAACAAGGGCACTGCGTTCATCCACCTCTGGCCTGCTCGCCTCCCTACCACTGAGGAAGTACAGTTCCCGCTCAGCACAGTCAAAACTGTTCGCTGCTCTGGCCCCCAATGGTGGAACAAACTCCCTCACGACGCCAGGACAGCGGAGTCAATCACCACCTTCCGGAGACACCTGAAACCCCACCTCTTTAAGGAATACCTAGGATAGGATAAGTAATCCTTCTCACCCCCCCCCTAAAATATTTAGATGCACTATTGTAAAGTGGCTGTTCCACTGGATGTCATAAGGTGAATGCACCAATTTGTAAGTCGCTCTGGATAAGAGCGTCTGCTAAATGACTTAAATGTAAATGACTTAAATGTAATACGGATCCTACATACACTATACAGTGCCTTGCAAAAGTATTCACCCCCCTTGGCGTTTTTCATATTTTGCATTACAACCTGTAATTTAAATAGATTTTTATTTGTATTTCATGTAATGGACATACAAAATAGTCCAAAGTGGTGAAATGAAGAAAATAAACTTGTTTAAAAACATTCAAAAAAATAAAAAAATGGAAAAGTGATACGTGCATATGTATTCACCCCCTTTGCTATGAAGCCTCTAAATAAGATCTGGTGCAACCAATTACCTTCAGAAGTCACATAATTTGTTAAATAAAGTCCACCTGTGTGCAATCTAAGTGTCACATGATCTGACACATGATCTCAGTATTTATAGACACACCTGTTCTGAAAGACCCCAGAGTCTGCAACACCACTAAGCAAGGGGCGCCACCAAGCAAGCGACACCATGAAGACCAAGGAGCTCTCGAAACAGGTCAGGGACAAAGTTGTGTAGAAGTACATATCAGGGTTGGGTTATACAAAAATATCTGAAACTTTTGAACATCCCATGGAGCACCATTAAATCCATTGTTAAAAAATTGAAAGAATATGGCACCACAACAAACTTGTCAAGAGAAGGCCGCCCACCAAAACTCACAGACCAGGCAAGGAGGGCATTAATCAGAGAGGCAACAAAGGGACCAAAGATACCCCTGAAGGAGCTGCAAAGCTCCACAACGGAGATTGGAGTATCTATCCATAGGACCACTTTAAGCCATACACTCCACAGAGCTGGGCTTTACAGAAGAATGGCCAGAAAAAGTCATTGCTTAAAGAGAAAAATAAGCAAACACGTTTGGTGTTTGCCAAAAGGAATGTGGGAGACTCCCCAAACATATGGAAAAAGGTACTCTGGTCAGATGAGACTAAAATGTAGCTTTTTGGCCACCAAGGAAAACGCTATGTCTGATGCAAACCCAACACCTCTTATCACCCGATAACACCATCCCCACAGTGTAGCATGGTGGTGGCAGCATCATGCTGTGGGGATGTTTTTCATCAGCAGGGACTGGGAAACTGGTCAGAATTGAAGAAATGATGGATGCCGCTAAATACAGGGAAATTCTTGAGGGAAACTAGTCTCAGCCTTCCAGAGATTTGAGACTGGGACGGAGCTTCACCTTCCAGCAGGACAATGACCCTAAGCATACTGCTAAAGCAACACTCGAGTGGTTTAAGGGGAACATTTTAAATGTATTGGAATGCCCTAGTCAATGCTCAGACCTCAATCCAATTGAGAATCTGTGGTAAAACTTAAAGATTGCTGTACACCAGCGGAGCCCATCCAACTTGAAGGAACTGGAGCAGTTTTGCCTTGAAGAACGGGCAAAAATCCAAGTGGCTAGATGTGCCAAGCTTGTCGATACATACCCAAGGGACTTGCAGCTGTAATTGCTGCAAAAGGTGACTCTACAAAGTATTGACTTTGGAGGGGTGAATAGTTATGCACGCTCAAGTTCTGTTTTTTGTGTTATTTCTTGTTTCACAATAAAAAATATTTTGCATCTTCAAAGTGGTAGGCAAGTTGTGTAAAAAAAAAAAATTTAATTTCAGGTTGTAAGGCAACAAAATAGGAAAAATCCCAAAGGGGGTGAATACTTTCGCAAGACACTATACAGTCGTGGCCAAAAGTTTTGAGAATGACACAAATATTAATTTTCACAAAGTTTGCCACTTCAGTGTCTTTAGATATTTTTGTCAGATGTTACTATGGAATACTGAAGTATAATTACAAGCATTTCATAAGTGTCAAAGGCTTTTATTGACAATTACATGAAGTTGATGCAAAGAGTCATTTGCAGTGTCGACCCTTATTTTTCAAGACCTCTGCAATCCGCCCTGGCATGCTATCAATGAACTTCTGGGCAACATCCTGACTGATGCCGCCCATTCTTGTATAATCAATGCTTGGAGTTTGTCAGAATTTGTGGGTTTTTCTTTGTCCACCCGCCTCTTGAGGATTGACCACAAGTTCTCAATGGGACCAAGGTCTGGGGAGTTTCCTGGCCATGGACCCAAGATATTGATGTTTTGTTCCCCAAGCCACTTAGTCATCACTTTTGCCTTATGACAAGGTGCTCCATCATGCTGGAAAAGGCATTGTTAGTCACCAAACTGTTCCTGGATGGTTGGGAGAAGTTGCTCTCGGAGGATGTGTTGGTACCATTCTCTATTCATGACTGTGTTCTTAGGCAAAATTATGAGTGAGCCCACTCGCTTGTCTGATAAGCAACCCCACACATGAATGGTATCAGGATGCTTTACTGTTGGCATGACACAGGACTGATGGTAGCGCTCACCTTGTCTTCTCTGGACAAGCTTTTTTCCGGATGCCCCAAACAATCGGAAAGGGGATTCATCAGAGAAAATGACAGTACCCCGGTCCTCAGCAGTCCAATCCCTGTACCTTTTGCAGAATATCAGTCTGTCCCTGATGTTTTTCTAGAGAGAAGTGGCTTCTTTGCTGCCCTTCTTGACACCAGGTCATCCTCCAAAAGTCTTTGCCACACTATGCGTGCAGATGCACTCACACCTGCCTGCTGCCATTGCTGAGCAAGTTCTGTACTGGTGGTGCCCTGATCCCGCAGCTGAATCAACTTTAGGAGACGGTCCTGGAGCTTGCTGGACATTCTTGGGCACCCTGAAGCCTCAATTGAACCGCTCTCCTTGAAGTTCTTGATGATCCGATCAATGGTTGATTTAGGTGCAATCCACTGGCAGCAATATCCTTGCCTGTGAAGCCCTTTTTATACAAAACAATGATGATGGCACGTGTTTCCTTGCAGGTAACAGTGGTTGACAGAGGAAGAACAATGATTCCAAGCACCACCCTCCTTTTGAAGCTTCCAGTCTGTTATTCGAACTCAATCAGCATAGAGTGATCTCCAGCCTTGTCCTCGTCAACACTCACACCTGTGTTAACGAGAGAATCACTGACATGATGTCAGCTGGTCCTTTTGTGGCAGGGCTGAAATGCAGTGGAAATGTTTTTGGGGGATTCAGTTCATTTGCATGACAAAGAGGGACTTTGCAATTAATTGCAATTCATCTGATCACTCTTCATAACATTCTGGAGTATATGCAAATTGCCATCATACAAACTGAGGCAGCAGACTTTGTGAAAATTAATAATTGTGTCATTCTCAAAACTTTTGGCCACGACTGTATATACAGATTATAATCAAATATGTCTTTGGAATAAAAACACAAGTGGACCTTGCAGTAATTTAGGAGTTGATAGTGTTCATAGCTAAATGGGTCAAGTTATGTTCCAGGTAGAGATATTACAGTCATCTAGTATGACAATATTCAGGAGGCGTGATTGACAGCATGGTCTCCCCACCTGTTTGTTTTCCAGTGATGTCACTCTGACAGCGATCTCCTTCTCCAAGTCATGACCTTTAGAGTCTGATAACGCCAGGTTCTTAATCTCCAGTTTAAATTCCACCCCCTGGACACATAATTAGATAATTAGATGATTCATGTAATGGTTTAGCGTTACTCAGATTACGTCCAGTAGTCAATACAAACTGAAATCTGGGGAAATAACACTATATAATTCATTGTTATCTAAAATTACATATTTTTCACACAAACACAAGTAAAGGGACATTGGTTTTAGGGATGTTGAGAATGATGGGGGACGTTGTGATCTAATGATGCAAATCTCTATCTTATGATCTAATGATGCAAATCTCTAATTTATGATCTAATGATGCAAATCTCTACCTTATGATCTAATGATGCAAATCTCTACCTTATGATCTAATGATGCAAATCTCTACCTTATGATCTAATGATGCAAATCTCAGGACGAAAATGTTGCCGCGTTAACATGTAAACCATGCATAATGGGGAATTATAAAACAGAATGTCACAACCATCAGGATTAAAGTGATACTTCAGGATTTGGTCAATCTACGTCCCCAGAGTCAGATTAACTCATGGATACCATTTTGAAGTCTCTGCGTTTCCAGTAATAAGGAAGTTAGAGGTAGTTTCACAAGCAAATACTAAGTAACACTAGTAAGCAATTAGCGACTTCCTTCAGACTGCACGCAGAGACATACAAATGGTATCTATGAGCTCATCTGACTTTGGGGAAGTAGATAAAGGGCCTCATTGACAAAATCATGAAGTATTCCTTTAAAGGTATAATATTGTGTTTATCTGTCACCTTGTGTAGCTCCTGGCTCATCTGGTTGGCCTCAGCCACCATGGGCATCAGTTTGATGTAGTCATAGAAAACAGCCAGGAGACTGGGGTCAGTCTGACTGGGGACTGCACTGGAGTCACCTACAGGGGGAGACAGAGCGAGAGGAGATACACACATCATCAATTTCTGTGTGAGACACTAACATCTCGCTCTTTCTGTCTCGCACACAGTAGCTCTCTCTCTCTCTCTCTCTCTCTAGGAGACTGATATTTCTCCCTGTTTCTCTCTGCACAAGCTTTTGCTCTCTAAAACAGATTATTCTACCCTTTCTCTCTCTTTTTTACCTCTGTCACATGCATGCACACCCACACCCACCCACCCACACTCCCTTCCTCTCTCTCTTTCTCTCACTCTGTCTCTCTCATTCATTCTCTCTCCCTCCATCTCTCTCTCTCTCCTACCCTGTGTCTGCTCCTCACACAGTGAGTGGAGGTTGATGCCCTCAGCGGCTGCCAGTTCAGACTGGAAGTAGTCGTAGTCATAGCGACTCCAGTCATCCCCGCCCCTCTCAGATGGGTAGCCAATGAACAGGTAGGTGCTGTTAGAACCCAGGATGAGTCGGTCCTAGAGGCGAGGGGGCAGAGGTCGGGTTGATATGAGGGTAGGAATCAAGGACTTTAACCATTGTCCACTTCCGAGGCATAGTGCATAGGGTAGGGGCAATGGTGGTCATCACAATCTGGTCATGCTAGAGAAGATGGGAGACTAACTATAGTGATTATTACTAGCCATACAGTGCATTCGAAAGGTATTCAGACCCCTTGACTTTTTCCACATTTTGTTAAGTTACAGCCTCATTCTAAAATGTATTAAATACTTTTTTTTACACACAACACCCCATAATGACAGAGTGAAAACAGGTTTGCAATTGTTTTTGCTAATTCATTAAAAATAAATGTAAAAAAAAATTTTTTACATAAGTATTCAGACCCTTTGCTATGAGACTCGAAATTGAGCGCAGGTGCATCCTGTGTCCATTGATCATCCATGAGATGTCTCTGCAACTTGATTGGAACCCACCTGTGGTAAATTCAGTTGATTGGACATGATTTGGAAAGGCACACATCTGTCTATATAAAGTGACAGAGTTGACAGTTAATGTCGGAGCAAAAACCAAGCCTTGAGGTTGAAGGAATTGTCCACAGAACTCCAAGACAGGATTGTGTCGAGACAAAAACATTTGTAAATGTGATATTTACATTTTTGCTATGTTATTATGGGGTATTGTGTGTAGATTGATGAGGGGGGGGAAACAATTTAATCAATTTCAGAATAAGGCTGTGACTTAACAAATTGTGGAAAAAGGTTAAGGGGTCTGAATACTTTCCAATTTGCACCGTAAATGTTATTTTAACCCTTAACCTTTACCCTTACCTCTTAAGCCCATATGAAAAACTCACGCTCATGTTCGTGCTCATCAGTTTTGACCATGTTGCGACTAATGTCTGAACTACGCTGAGTATATGTCCTATAGTTCCACAGAGGGGCCTGTTTCAAAATGGCAGAAATAGTTTGATTCCATGGAGACGAACCAGGTGCTGCAGCTCGGTCTTCTGGGAGATGGGTGTTCCGTTGACAATGACATTTGACCCCGCCAGTGGGGTCAGGTACACCCTACGCTGGACGTTACTGAACACAGCGTGACGGTCCTGGATCCTGAGGAGGTAAAAAGGGTTTATTGGTGACCTTTATTTTCTTTTTTTGTAACTATTTATAAAATGTATGTACCATTCCCAGACTGTCCCTTTTATTGATGTCATAAATGAACCAAACAAAGCAGCACCTGTCAAACGCAGTCCGCATTTATTCAGGCTTTGTGCTTGATGAAAAAATGTGTGATGAATTCAAAGCCAATTTGCACGTTTTCAAAATGTTTTTTTTTTGTGTGCGTCATACTCACCCTAGGCCCCTGATTGAGATGGACCTGGGTGAAGAGTCAGAGAGCCCTATATCCCACTCACCTATAAAACACACACACACAATTCCCAAAGTCTTGATTGAGTGCGTGTATGTTCATTCGATCGTAAAGCTGTAGTCTGGGGCAGAGGAGAGACTCACCCTCCTGGATGAAGAGCTTGACCACCCCTGACAGCTGAGTATCCTCGTTGATGTTCAGGATGTAGGGATGCATCTGCATCATCCTCCGCTCCTGAGAAAGAGAGAGACATGGAGAGAGAGAGGGTGGAGTGAGGAAGGGGAGATATGAGGGGTGTGTGCGTGTGCATGCGTACCTGTGTGATAGTCGCATACTGCTGCTCCCAATCCTTCAAGGCCTCCTGTAGATGTTGTTCCCAGAGCGTCTGGATGGCTCTGATCTGCAGCTCGTTATGGGTCAACAGCCGACGCAGCTCCTCTGGACACAACAACAACAACATAAATACAGCCCCCCATCTCCATCTCCAGCCTACTAGTTTCGTCCTCTGCCTGCCCTCCCTCCCTCCCTCCCTCCCTCCCTCCCTCCCTCCCTCCCCCTCCCTCCCTCCCTCCCTCCCTCCCTCCCTCTCCTACTGGTTTCATCCTCTGCCCTCCCTCCTTCCATCTCTTACTGGTTTCATCCTCTGCCCTCCCTCCTTCCATCTCCTACTGGTTTCGTCCTCTGCCCTCCCTCCCTCCCTCCCCTACTGGTTTCATCCTCTGCCCTCCCTCCTTCCATCTCCTACTGGTTTCGTCCTCTGCCCTCCCTCCCTCCCTCCCTCTCCTACTGGTTTCATCCTCTGCCCTCCCTCCTTCCATCTCCTACTGGTTTCGTCCTCTGCCCTGCGTCCCTCCTGTCCTAGGCGGCTGAGTCTCTGCAGTAGCCTGGCGTTCTCAGCCTTCAGCTCCTTCACCAGGCGCTCCGTGGGACTCTCGTTCACCACCGCACGGTTCTGAATACGCTTTGCCCTAAGGGGGGCGCGCGCATCTGTGAACTGTACTGTATATGTCTCATACTAAGAGTTTTCTAACAAAGAAGGAATGCTGGACCTACTGTACCTTTCTGCATATCGCAGGGTTGAGATAGACTCTTCATAGCAGATATCAGCTGGACTCAGGGCTGCAATCTGAGCATTCTGGTATTTAGTTATGACAGGCAGGGCACATCATATCTTTAGATGTTAATAGAGGTGCATGCTACACTCTTAGAAAAAAAAATAGGAAAACCATTTTGCTTCCAGGTAGAACCTTTTCTGGTTCCATTAAGAACCCTCTGTGGAAAGGGTTTTTGCCTGTTACCAAAACGGTTCCACCTGGAACCAATAAGGCTTCTCCAACGGGTTGTCCTATGGGGACAGCTGAAGAACCTGTTTAGGATCTAGATAGCATCTTTTTTTCTAAGGGTGTAGACAAAGGGTTACCATGACAGTACGGCTGTTCCCCCCCAGGGCAGACTGCAGCAGCTTGGTGAGGACAGAGTCTCTATATGGGATATGGACTACTTTCTTCCCTACCGCTACATCAGCAAGGGCACTGCAGGGAGAGGAGGAGGAGGAGGAAGGAGAGGAGATGAGAGAAGTCGGAATACAAAAAGCAGTGCTGGATAGAATATATGAATATAGAAAGAGTTTTTGGTGACATGTTGGTGTGGAGGGCAGATCTCTCCCTGACCTGATGACGTTGCCCAGGGTGGTGAGGCTGAGGTTGATGGCTGTGCCCTCTTTGAGCCGGTCGGCCTCGGAACCTGACACCCGCTGTCTCTCGCTGCCCGCCAGGTCCACCAGGTTGATGTTAGACTGCTTGGTGATGCTCTCCTCAGAGAAGATCTGCAGAGGGACAGGAGAGGGTCAGAGATACAATAAGAACACCAAGGGCCATATCTCTAACACCCAAATCAACCCCTCTCGCCCATACCCCCCTTGGCACCTGTGTACATCTAAAGCACAGGAGGTTGGTGGCACCTTAATTGGGGAGGACGAGCTCGTGGTAATGGCTGGAGCGGAATGAGTGGACTGATGCTTTTCCATTTGCTCTGTTCCGGACATTATTATGAACCGTCCTCCCCTCAGCAGCCTCCACTGATCTGAAAGGATTGGACAGATGTATCCAACGAGAAACAAGTACCTTCTGGCTTATTCAATGGCAAGGTCAAGATTTTTCCATACTTATCTAATCCTCTCAGAGCAGAAGTGGTTAGGGATTAGGGGCTAGGGGTTGACTGGGCAATGTGACTGACCTGTTTGAGCTGGAGGATGATGAGCATGTGTGAGCGGCTGCTGTTGGCGTTCATGTGTGTGGTGGCCGTGGTGCGCATCCTCGTCCCCTGCTCCATCAGCTGCTCCACCTACAAAATATATATATATCAATAAATCAATTTGATTAAAAATAATAATAATAATAATATTGATACATATACAGTGAGCTCCAAAAGTATTGGGACAGTGACATTGAACCTATACAATGACTATGAGGTTAAAGCTTTCATTTGAGGGTATTTTTGTCCGTATCGGGTGAACCGTTTAGAAATTACAGCACTTTTTGTACATAGTCCCCCATTTTACAGTACCAAAAGTTTTGGGACAAATTCACATATATGTGTATTAAAGTAGTAAAAAGTGAAGTATTTGGTCCCATATTCCTAGCACACAATAACTACATAAAGTTTTTGACTCCACACATTTGTTGGATGCATTTGCTGTTTGTTTGAGTCTCAGATCATTTTGTGCCTAATAGAGATTAATGGTAAATAATGTAGTGTGTCATTTTGGAGTCACTTTTATTGTAAATAAGAATAGAATATGTTCCTCAACACATCTACATTCATGTGGATGCTACCATGATTACGGATAATCCTGAAATAATTGTGAATAAGGATGAGTGAGAAAGTTAGACGCACAAATATCATATCCCCAAGACATGCTCACCTCTCACCATTACAGTAACAGGGGAGGTTACATTATTGCGGGGATATGATATTTGTGCATCTAACTTTCTCACTAATTTTTGTAGCGACACAAGCTTGATGTAGTCTATAAATGCGTGCTATGAATATGAGACCAAATACTTAACTTTTTACTATTTTAAAACCCAAAATAAATGTGAATTTCTCCTGATACTTTTGGTCCCCTAAAATGGGGGGACTATGTACAAAAAGTGCTGTAATTTCTAAACGGTTCACCCAATATGGACGAAACCACCCCAAAAGTAAAGCTGACAGTCTGCACGTTGACCTCGTAGTCATTGTATTGTTTCGCTGTACGTAGAGATAATAATGGAAGGTTGCACCTGTGGGGCGCTGTCACAGGGGACCCTGCGAAGCCCCTCCACATAGAAGCCTCTCTGCTGCTCCTCTCGGACACGCAGTCCCCCCGGAGACCGAGACCCCCGTGACAACAGGTCAACTACCTGGGGGGGGTGCAAGGGCTTGGGGTCAACACCTGGACAGATCCACTGTGAACTGTACATGTCTAATACTCAAGAGTTTTCAACAGGCATGACAGAGATAAGTCCAGACTTACCTGTTCATTGTAGATTTCCAACATGCTGAAAAAGACCTTGGGGAACAGAGGAGCCCATTGAAAATGAATTTAAAAAATAAAAAAATGATTTCTGGCTGTGATATTAGTTTTTGTCTTCTTGTTTTGTTTGCGTGATTGTCCTGTGTTGTGGTTGTCTTTTGGTACAGTTTGTCTATCTGTGACATGTCCATTTTTTATGATTAGTTGGAAAAACATAACAAACAAAAAAAGCTTATTTTTTTGTTTATTTCTTATTTGTTTTATAGATTTTTTTAAAATAAGTCATATTTCAGACATACACACCTGGCACTGTCGGCTGTCCTGGTTGGCCTTGATGGCCTGAAACAGTTTGTCAGAGAGGGTGGGCACCAGGCCCTTGTTGGGTCCGTACCCTACCATGGAGTAGCTCTTCCCTGAGCCAGTCTGCCCATAGGCTAGCAGGGTGGCGTTATAACCTTGAAGGGCATTCTCCAGGATCCCCTCCCCCAGGTCCTGGAAAACACTACCCTGAGGGAGAACATACAGAGTTACTACCCTGAAGGAGAATATACAGAGTTACTGCCCTGAAGGTGAGACCGACAGAGTTACTGCCCTGAGTGAGAATAGACAGTGTTTACTGCCCTGAGTGAGAACAGACAGAGTTACTGTCCTGGGTGAGAATATACAGAGTTACTGCCCTGAGAGAGAATATACAGAGTTACTGCACTGAGAGAGAATATACAGAGTTACTGCCCTGAGTGAGAATAGACAGAGTTACTGCCCTGAGTGAGAATAGACAGAGTTACTGCCCTGAGGGAGAATAGGCAGAGTTACTGCCCTGAGTGAGAATATACAGAGTTACTGCCCTGAAGGAGAATAGACAGAGTTACTGCCCTGAGGGAGAATAGACAGAGTTACTGCCCTGAAGGAGAATAGACAGAGTTACTGCCCTGAGGGAGAATAGACAGAGTTACTGCCCTGAAGGAGAATAGACAGAGTTACTGCCCTGAAGGTGAGACCGACAGAGTTACTGCCCTGAAGGTGAGACCGACAGAGTTAGTGCCCTGAAGGTGAGACTGACAGCGTTACTGCCCTGAGAGAAAATAGACAGAGTTACTACCCTGAGTGAGAATAGACAGTGTTTACTGCCCTGAGTGAGAACATACAGAGTTACTGCCCTGAGGGAGAATATACAGAGTTACTGCCCTGAAGGTGAGACCGACAGAGTTACTGCCCCGAGGGAGAATATACAGAGTTACTGCCCTGAAGGTGAGACCGACAGAGATACTGCCCCGAGGGAGAATATACAGAGTTACTGCCCTGCCCTCCTCAATGTATCATCCTCCTCAGCTGGGTACAGGCAAGAGAAGTATCTTCTCCCCCTCTCCACCTCCTCACCTGGTCAGCATATCGTCCTCCAGGCTCCTCAGGTATGTACAGGCCAGAGCAGTCTCTGGTGAAGCCGCTGTGGGACCAGTAGGCATAGTCAAAGCAGAAGGAGCGTGGGCTCTGGCTGTTCCGAGGGTCCTGGATGGTGATGGTGCTGGAGGCCATAGAGATAATGCAGCGGCCGCCCGCGTCCCTCTCTCTCTGGGCACGGGAGGGGAGAGACGTGGGGGTGGGGGACCAGTGCAGCAGGTATAGTATTGGTGGAGGACCACATAGTACACAAAACACAGTGCAGATTGGCATGATAGCATGACACAGTCTGATGATGGGTCATGTCCTAGAAAAAGTAGTAGGAGAGAAATACTAAACCGAACAAACAACTAGAAACATCTCAGATCTGTCCACAACTGACCTTGTTGAAGGGTCTGACGCGTACGGCCACTTTGACACAGTCTTTCCCCGGCATCTCTGCTCCTTTCGCCCTCATGATCGTCCCTGCTTCTGTAAGGGAAAGGCTGGGTGACACCCTGCACCCACTGACAGCAGCACCAGGGCTGCAGCTCAATAGTCTAGAGCAGCTTCCTCGTCATTGTCTTCTCTCCCCGGTCCGCACTGATGTTTTGGCTAAGAACCAGACAGGTGAAATAGATGTCCTGAAAGACATCATCCATGTTGCTTTCATCAAGTCTGTATTTTCAGGTGAAGGAGAGGAGACGGGGAGAGGCGACCACTCCAGGCTATTGAGACGCAGCACAGGCGAGTAGCTAAGTAACCTGAGTAACCAGGTGATCACTTTCACTCTGCATCTCTCTGTATGAATTATACACAGACCCAGCGCCTTTTATAAAGGAAAGCTACGCACAACCTTTTATAAAGGCTACAGACACACAGTCTTTTTTGAAAGGGAGACTACAGACATATACTTTTTTGAAAGGGAGACTACAGACACAGACTGTTTTGAAAGGGAGACTATAGACACACAGCCTTTTTTGAAAGGGAGACTACAGACACAGACTTTTTTTTTAAGGGAGACTACAGACACAGCCTTTTTTGAAAGGGAGACTACAGACACAGACTTTTTTGAAAGGGAGACTACAGACACAGACTTTTTTGAAAGGGAGACTACAGACACAGCCTTTTTTGAAAGGGAGACCACAGACACAGCCTTTTTTGAAAGGGAGACTACAGACACAGACTGTTTTGAAAGGGAGACTATAGACACACAGACTTTTTTGAAAGGGAGACCACAGACACAGACTGTTTTGAAAGGGAGACTAAAGACACACAGACTTTTTTGAAAGGGAGACTACAGACACACAGACTGTTTTGAAAGGGAGACTAAAGACACACACATAAACCTTTATATAGGAAGATTACGAACACTCACAGTTAACTTTTGTCACTGTACGAGCCAGTACTAACACCCCCCTGCCGACTCATAGTAGCCATCAGTCTTATACCACCATGGCATACTTCTATCACACAAATCATCTCAGAAAAGGTCCTAGGAATCCTGTGCAAACCGGTTTTAAACCTCCCAGCTCAGAGTAGGTTTATGGATGATGTTAAGACATTGCCCAGACAAGATCTGAGCGAGAAGCATAAACAATTCATAAAAGTTTATCTTGGCTGGTAATCATGACAGTTTGATGCTCATTGACGTTGTTGCAAATGATGAGGCATCGCCAGCTGTGAACTCTATGGGTAACACGCTTCAGACAGACACGGTGAATGTGACTGTACATAAATCAAATGTTGTAATGGTAAAAAGTTTAATATCATTTTCACCTGGCACGATCAATTAATTTGCCTACTCTTAATTATTGCCTAATATTGCATCTTTTTTATTTATTTTTGTTTTACAAAAGTTTGGGACAGGGTGCCCTAGAGGCCTTCAATTGCCCAATTTATAGGCATTCCCAATTTAGATTTTTTTTTTTTACAACGTGATGTTGTGCTCCAAATGGGTAACATGAAATAACACGATGAAGGTAATTAAATAATCAAAGGAAAAACATGTTTACTGATTAGCCTCGTGGTTCTAAGTATTTAGGCATATAATTGTAAAATAGACCTCATGTGAAATCATTGTCAAAAGCGCAAGAGATACTGTTACATGTACAGTAAGTCAAGACTGTTAGTAAAAATATAAGTACTGCTGATAATAATGCCATTGTCATCAAGGCAGAGGACATTTATGCATAGGCCATGTATCTGATGCTGTCTGGACAAAAAGAGTATGGCATGTCACACTCAGGCGACATACAGTAAGACAGAGGGGCTGACAGCATCCTGTTTCACCCGCTCGGATGCTTTCAGCCACTTGCGAATTGAAAGGGAAGTTGGCAGGGGCTCTGTTCGGATGCTGGAATTATTTTGGATGAACGTGCGAAGGTAACCTACGTTTTGAAGTGACAATCAGATCAAAAACATAATGACGAGTTGTGTTCATGGCACATTAAAAGGTAATACAGTGTTACAGTTAAATTAGTCGTAACTATAAAACTCATTAAAAAAATAGGAGGGCGGGTTTTCCAAATCACTAAGTCTGCCCCTGCTCATGAGGTCTCCTAAATATCTGTAAATTAGGTGGGAATCTTATGACTAAAGAGGCTTTATGAATAGCTTTTATTTTTACCCATATACGTAGGAGTAAAATGTATCTATTCTCAGCATTTACGACCAATTTCCTACTCATGATTGGCCCCTTTACTCTCATGTAAAACCTTTAGCTCGACCTGACCTTGATCTTAATTGTTCATGAGTCAGTAGCTAGGTCCCCATCCAATTGGTGACAGATTTTCAGGCGAATACTCAAAAATCTGCAAAAAATCAACATGCGCATTTGCTCAACAGAGAAGTTTATATCAAATTGACTTTGTGGTCGATGTGCGTGATGACGTAGTGCACCTAAAAATACATTTTGCTGTTAAATTCCCATGTATCGAATAGAACATACAAGTATATACCCTAAATGAGATTCTGGACAAAAGAGCAAGTATGTTTTTCAAACGACAGCCAAGCATCGATTATCATGTCACCAGAATAGGAACCTCGATATTTTTTGGAAAGGAGCATCAAGCTCATCACCTTGCACTTTTACCATCATATTAAGTTAAGCGTTTATTTCATTAGTATTCTAATACAGAGCATGCTTTCCCGACGAGTTGTAGTTGGACCACACGTCATCGCGCGCGTGACTCCGTTTAATTTGGTATGGTTATTATAATCAATATTTGCGCATAAAAGCACTTCCGACATTTCTCGCATAATACATTTTAATGACACAAGAAGATCCCACCTTGGTCTAGCGTATTTGGTTTTGTCCACATTTACATCAAGGACTGTCATGACATGTTTTATCCAACATGTACTTCACTCTCATAAAAAGGTTGGATGGAAACCTGGTTGGTGTGTCAATTCAAATACGTGTTCGACTACTAGATGTACACAATCAAGGTTTCTAGCCATCCAGGATACAGTTTTAGTACTTGCTGCTTACTGGCAATAGCAGAACATTGGATAGAGACATGAACTCGTTTTAAAGAGCAACTGGAAAAAAAAGAAAGTATTCTCTAGTTGAAAACTGCCTATGCGGTATCGATGAGTCGGAAATATGTATTCTAGTCAAAATGTACTAAAGTGTAAATACGATAAATGTTGGTCAAAGTAAATCCCAAACTGAGATTTGCGAGATTAGGAGAAAAAGCCTCGGAATGAAGGGTTCATAAATTATTTGGGATGGTTGATTTAAATCCTGCCCACATATCTACAGCACCAAAGTAATCATCAATTCAGCACGCAGCTGCATGCAACACGATTGTAATGTTCAGCACACTGACACTATGGCGCTAGTTAGGGACCAGCAGTACATTAGTGTACAAGGGACACTATTTAAAAATTTCCATAGATCCACATTTCAATTAAATAACCTAAATCAACTATAAATTGTAGTAATTCATATAAAAATTGAAAGCATTTAAGAAAACGAAAAGTGTGCAACATGAAAAATAGTTCCATTTACATTGTGTAATATATTGACGTCAACAACTCGCCCCACAGATAGGCTATCCAAAGTCAAAACATGGTTGTACACCGGCACGCTGAAGCAAATTGACGAAATCAATTCTAAACTACTTCATTTTTTTTTTACCAGGTTACAGTTTCAAGTTTAATGTGTACAGTTTTTTTCAGAGTGCATGCTTCCCACATGTGACCACACTCGACACCCACATCAAAGCATGCCTCAAAGACCCACATCTCGTTCTGTTGCATTTCCTAACGAGGACTATTGAAAGAGGCGAAAAATCAGTTAAGTTCAGCTCACTTTTAATGAAATAGTTCCGCTTTTACCATATTGTCAAAGTCACTGAAGACATTCTACATTCATCTGAAAATAGCGTTCAGCTGGTCAAATGACCTTAAAAGCAAACAAGCCTCATCACCCCCAGTGGATTCATGATGCAGGTTATGTACATGTTAGTGATACAGTACATTATAGGAAAATAACCCCAAACAACCCAAATGAGTGTGAATTGATATTTTTTAAAACAGCAAATTAACTTTACAAAATTCTCTTTTAAGGCTAACATCGGCAATATGATTATGAGACAAACATTATTGAGAAGCTACAACAGAACCGGTTCTAGCCTGGTTATCTTCCTGCAGTTGTACACATTTTGCCCGCTATGATTAACATTATCATTTTAGTCAGTCACTTAACAAACGCTCTTATGCCATATTAATATGACGTCTGAGTAAGTGACGAACTAAATCCATAGGGGGCCCCCTGGAGGTCACAGCCCCTGATCACGTTCCCCGTGTGTCCGATCAGTAATTCAACCATGATTACTACAAGTTTAGATTGTTAAATTAGTCCAGCAATCTAAACAAATGTAGGTGACATGGGCTAATTAAGTGACAGAAAAAATGTTGGACAACCACATGTCAAAATTACACCTTGTGTATTGTAACTCTTAACAGCACGTTGAGACCCCCCACTAAGTTGAGACCCCTATCAAAAAAATTGGGGTCGGGGCCCCCTAGCGGCCACGGGGCCCTAAGCGGTCTCTTAGTGGCTAGGGCCGGCTCTGCACTACAAATAAAATCAGATCATTCACAAGTATTCAACTTTATTCATAACATAGCAAAAGAGACCATTCATATAAATGTACGAGTTCTCCAGAAATAAAAACCAATCACTCTTTTTTTGTTGTTCAAATACCGGTCTTCCTCCCTGTAAACATTACAATAATTTATATAAAATTATTATATCAATCTCCCAAATTAAATCCGATTATTCATTTAAAAAAAAAAATCTCCACTGGTTTGTTTGTCTTCTTAAATATAAAACAGCAGGCTGTAAAAGTTCTTAAAAGAAAGGTGGAGAATAAAATCGCTTCCTAGGAGTAGAGTCCAGTCCACGGGTGCATCTCTATAGTCTAAAGTGGATTCCTCTCCCGTCTCCTTTCCTTCATCTGCATTGACATGTATTGGAAATACCCAGTAGGCACCATACTCCCTTCCCCATCCTATTTTTCAGAGCAGTTCAGATGAAGGAAAGGAGATGAAGACACACCCCATGAGTTCTGACCGAGTCTGGAAGACTCCCAGGTTGATGCTGTAGTTTTGTTTAGGGGGAAAATAGCATCCGATCATAGCTTCTTCCGGCGGGTGACTGGTTTGGGGAAGATGGCCTCCAGCACTCGTTTACGTCGGAGGTTCATCCGAGGGGCTTCGTTCTCCTCCACCACCCTCCTCCTTGTGGCACGCTGGGCCGGGCTGGGCATGGGAGAGATCAGATCCACCTTGGCTGGGGTAGGGGACGCCGGGGCTGCTTTGGGCCTGAGGGAGAGTTAGGGGGAAAATAAGAGAGGAACAGTCATCTTGTTGTGACTTCTGGAATATACACAGCCGAAGGAGTGGGGTAGGAGCATTCACATTGCAGATGGTGTGCTATTCTGAGGACAGATAGGGGAAGAAATCGAGAGAAAACACAGAGGGCTGTATGTCAAGAGGACTTACTTGGTTGTTCGTCTCTTGGTTGTTCTGGTTTTAGCAGCCGCCATCTCCACCTCCTCTCCTGACGAGTTCTTGTCCTGAGCAACAGGAAGATACACACAGCAGAGACCAAGCTTGAAGATGACCAACAGCAACCTGACATGGACCTAATGACCACGTCCCAGTTCCATTTCAACCCATAGCTCCTTCTGTGATCACAGCTCTGAGAGGATGGGATAGTTGAGCAAAATATGGCAAAGGCACCACTAATCGTATTGGAGGGATAGGCAGTGCCACCGTCATCACCGCCACGGAGGCTGTGGAGGAAAATTAAACACAGCCAGTCCTGTGTCTCGTCTAACGGTTAGTTTCAGTCTAAAGGATGTGACCAACTGACCTCGTTTACAGGGCGTGCTGCACTGGCGTCCGGTCGCCTGGTACGAGTAATGGGAGGCGCAGACACGCCATTCTGACAGGGCGACTCTGCTATCCTACCTGTCACAGACAGAAGGTCATCCCAAACGTCAGAGAGAGCCAAAACATTCATATTCCTCTACAAAGTTTGACGTTGTGGCCCAGGCCCGGTTACTGTCATGTGCTTTGTGACAACTGCTGATGTAAAAATGGATTTATAAAATACATTAGTTTGATTTGATTGTGGTGAAGACGTGGAGCTCCTTACCTCTAGTTCTCCTCCGAGGTGGTGAGTAGATAAATGAGTCCCTGACAGGGCTTCCCTGTTCGGCCTCGGACACCATCATCTCCACCATCGGGGGTGGAGAGGGCGCCCACTGACCTTGCGACTTAATACCTCTCCTATTGGCTTGCACCATCTCCGTGACGACCAAGGTCTCACCCACTTCCCGTTTGGCCTCCTCGTCGTGGAGTCTCTTGATGAGGGCGTCGGCCACAGGAGTTCCGGAGTCCACCTCCAGGGGCGTCTCCAACAGGGGCAGGTCCTCCTCCTGGTGGTTCCACAGACGGCTCCTGGTTGGTCGACAGAACGAAACGGGGGCGTCTTTTGTCTTCTCAGCGGTGCCTTCACCCCTCGTCTTCCTTAGGCTGCGGGGAGGGTCCACGGTGAACACTTCCTCTTTCTTTGTGAAGAGGGCGAGGTTCACACCCCTCCGGGTCGACTTGCGGGTCACCCTGCCTGGACTGCTGGTCTGCTTTATGTCCTCTTCATCGTTTGGCTTCTCTTCCTCAGGGGCCGCTGGGGTCTTGGTTTCAGTTCGGCTCTTCCTAGCACTGCGTCTAACCGACAGCACTGACCCCTTGCTGGCTGTTTCATCCATGGCTGTTGGTTCCTCTTCGCCCTCCACCTGGGTGTTCCTGGTCCGCCGAGTTCCCGTCCTCGGAGTGGCCTTCTGTTGGGTGCACCGTTTGGCCGGGGTGGGCTTGGAGTTGACCACAGCAGCCTCAGTGATGAGGACCGAGACCTCTTCCTCTCCTTTCCTCTCCTCTCTCCGAGGCTCGGGTTCTGGCTGGCGTTCGGTTTTCCGGGCGCTCCGTCGAGGGGTGACGGGAACTCTGGAGTCCTGTCCGTGATGGCCACTCCTGGTGATCCGTCTGGGCGTGGCCGGGACCTGAGAGTCCGTCTCCATCTCAGTCTGTCCTGCCAGCCTCTCGTCACCCTCTGACCCAGGTCTCTCTGGCTCCACTGAGGTGAACTTCACCGTCTTCCTCTGCATGGTGGCCCTGCGCGTTGGGGTGGATGGGGCTTTCCTGACCTCCAAGGTTTCAGACACAGACTCAGACTGGATGTTGCGAGGCTTGATGGGCTCCCTCTCCTCCTCACTTGCTGTAGAGAGCTTTGCGGTTTGAGGGGTAGCCAGATCGCTTACGGCTTCTCCCTGGGCAGGTTCATGGTTGTCTGACTGGATGGGTCCTTTGCTTTCTACCCGAGGCAGAGGCTGGTCTGCAGGGACAGCGACAGGCTCCTCCATCTCTTTCTCAGCATCCAGCTCAACGTCATCAGCCTTCATCTCCTCCTCTTGACTCTGAGCACACAGGACAGTCCCCTCTTCCATGGTCACCTCATCTGTTCCCTTCTTCGCTCTGCTGGGCTGCTCGTTCTCAACCAGGACTGGTGAAGGCTCTTCTGCTTCAGTTGGTTCAGCAGGGATCTCATCTGGCTCTTCTACATTGTCTACGTCAACATCTCCATCTTCAGCTGATCTGGTTGGTTCAGTCCCGGTCAGTTCATCTTCAGCCACGGCCTCAGAGGATTCAGGCAGGACGTCTGTGACTTGAGGAACATTCTCCTCCGACAAAGCCTCAGGTCCATCAGTCTCTGCCTCCGTCCAGCTATTAAAGCTTGCCTCCAAGGTATCCATCCCCTCCAGGGTCTCAGCCCCCTGTTCCTCCTGGGGATCAGCCTCAGCAAGGGGGCTGTCCTGGTCATCTGTGCCCAGGCAGATGACCTCCGGGTCAGCAGCAGGCTTGTCAGACGCTCTCTCTGCGGTCAGATGCTCAGTGGGTTCTAGTGGTACCTCCAGTGGTACGATGTCTGCATTCCCATCCTCAGTCTCCAGCATAAGAGAGAAGCTGCTGTGGGCTTCAGAGAGGGGTACCTCCGGCTCACTGCCTTCCCCCACCTCGGTTTGACCCAGGCGGACTCCATCTGCCAGGGCCTGCCCCTGCGCCTCCAGCAGCTCCAGAGGAACCAGCAGGGTGGTGGAGGGCTTCAGCTCTGTGTAGCAGACCCCCTCGTCTCCTGCTGCCCCCAGCCTGATCATCACCACCTCCCCGTCCATGTCATCCTCCACCATCTGTAGGGGAAACACACCGAGAAACTAATGAGAACTTTTATAGAGCACAATCTAGGTTAACAATCACAAAACAAGAGAGAACAGTCACCCACGGTATTTAGGTCTACACAACACTTATATGCATGAGTTAGAATTTCATAAGACCGCTTTACCTTTAGGTCTGCCTCTGGGGTGACCAATGAGAGCACGGCTGCGTCCTGCTCCGATAGGTCAGACAGGAACTGGGGATGTGGCTGTAGGGGCAGGGGAGCTCGCTGCCTCCCGTTCCCCTGCACCTCCTCGATGATCTCCACCTCACTGCCAGAGTCCTCAGAAGGGGCTTCTGACGAGGACAACTCCTCTTCATCCTCCGACGCAGCACTAGAGAGTTCCTCACTGTCGTTCAGGCTCACCACAGCTACAGGGAGGGGAGAGATCCATCAATTGCAGTCACTGATACAGGACAACAAGAAGTAACAAGCTATTCTGAACATTCCACACCATTGGTCGGTATTGGCCCGAGAGGTGCCAACTCCACTGCCGGCCAATCAGAACACATAATCCTTTGTGGTTGTAGCTTGTTCAGTTGGCCTGCGTTAGATCTCTGATCGCATGACCTAGGGTCATGGGGTAAAGGTCACGAGCAAGAGGTCACTCACAGTGGGAGTCGGTCCCGATGGTGTCTGACGAGGATACAGACTTCTGGGTGGTGAGGGCCGGGGGGGCAGTGATAAGGGCAGGCTCCTCCTCCTCCACCACGCCACACACCGGTTCACTGCACAGGGGGGAGAGGTTTAATATCAATGAATAGTTGTAAACACATACACACCCAATGCTGTTGTTGGGATGCGTTATCACCTGTTGAAGGAGGTCCAGTTGTCAGAAGTCTCGAGGATGCACGAGTGGGTCAGGGGTGGAGACAGGCCACTGCCAAATAGACGGCACTCTACAAACTTGTCTAGATCTACAAGAGGTAGAGAGGGAGGGAGAAGGCACAAGAGAGGGGTTCAACAAGGTCATAGTCATTATGCATAGGTTTAAAATCAACTGCATCGGGATCAGTCGTCTCTGTGTAAAACTCATCAAAGCTTCATATCCGATGCTGTTCGGTTGAGCTCGGTCAGCTTTTCCCACTGTGGTTATATCAGAGTTCCCTGCACTGAGCTCCACTCACAGGCCCTCTGCACATTATCAAAGTAAAAATCACTTGAAATGGTTGTGCCCTTGGCTTATACTGTGTGGAAGCTCTAAACTGTGCAAGACTTCCTAAAACCATTTAACGTTTCGGGTCATTTTTAACCCATCCCTTCAATTGAAAACCTCAACCTTGTGCTGGATGCATGCTCAATTTGGGTGTTCCTTTTGACTCAATACTACTCCTGAGAGAAGAATTTAACACAGGACATGAATGCAATGTTTTTACATTTGGCCGCTGGAGCAGCTGTAAGTTCTTCCTAGCGGAGTCCTCACAAGGGGAACCCTCACCTGTATGTTCCATGTCTTCCACTGGTTCAATCGGTGCAGTGGGTTGTGATTCATCCTCTCCAGTCTCCTCCTCTACCACCATCGCCACCTCTGGCTGCTCTGCAGTCTCCACCGCAGGCTCATGGTTGGGCTTCTCTTTCTGGTCAAGGTTCAGTTCCTCAAACACTTCCGTGTCTGGTGTCAGTTCTACTTCCTGTGTGAGCCTTGGTTCCACTACAATTTCATCATCCTGTTTAGCCTCAGGCTCTTCTTGTTTGGGGTTGACCTCCATCTCCTCTACTTCCTGGTCCAACTCCTGATCTACAGCCACTTCCTCTTGGCTGTTGATGGTCTCTTCCTTTACTTCCTGCCCTTCCTCCACAGACTGGAGGAGAGTTGGCTCATTGGCTGATGCAGGCTGCACTTCCACCTGTGGTGGCTGGACTTCTGGTACTGCTGGAGTTTTGAGGTTAACCACCACTTCCTCTTCATCTACGACTTCATTGGCTGGCTGTTTAAGTGCCTCCTCCCTCTCCAGGTCTTCAGGGAGAGGTGCATCATGGAACTCAAGGGTGGTGTCTATTGATAGGACAGAGGCCTGGCTCGTTTCCAGGCCCAGGCTGAGTCGTCCTGGCAATGTGGTTACCACAACGACCTCTTGGCCAGAGGAGCCGCTCTCAGACTCTCCTTTCTCTGGTGAGGGCTCGGGGACCGGTGGTGGCAGGAACTTCACATGTGTCACCTTCACCTCATCCTCCTCTAACTCTTCATCATCCTCATCAGCAGCAGCTGCAGGGTGTGATATCCAGGCCATCAGTCCAGCCTTGGGCAGTGGGGAGCCTCTGGTCAGCAAACTAATGTCATTCTCTGTTGCGATCTGCACAAAATAACATAAATCATTAACACACACAAGGGATACGTTTCTGAACGGTCCATGTTTGTTTACAAGAAGAAATCTCTAAATTCTAGGGGCGGCAGGTAGCCTAATGGTTAGAGTGTTGGGCCATTAACCGAAAGGTTGCTAGATCGAATCCCTGAGCTGACAAGGTCAAATCTGTCGTTCCGCCCCTGAACCAGGCAGTTAACCCACTGTTATTAGGCCGTCATTGTAAATAAGAATTTGTTCTTAACTGACTTGCCTAGTTAAATAACGTTAAATCTTTTTTTATTTTTTATGTTGCTAAATGTGGCCCAATGGTCCGGGGGTCTTACCCCATTGCTCCAGCGGAGGGGGCCTTTCTCTGGCATGGCCGTCTCCTTGGGGCACGGCGGGGGGGTGACAGAGCGCCCAGGGGAGGTAGTGGGGGTGGCCATGGGGCGCAAGCTGCTCCTCAGGATGGATTGGGGGGTGAAGGCCGAGAATACGGGGCCAGATGCCGCCAGCGCTCGTGCTCGCTACGGAAAGAGAACACAACCATGCAGAAAGTGGCGTTCAAACACAAACAAATTAGTTCAAAATGGAGGAAACGTTACAATGGTATCTGACTGCAGCAGACAGGCTCATGTCTCAGGCACAGTGGTATCCCAGACCATGAGACTTCTAGTTGGAGTTCATTTCCAACCTAGCTTGAAAATCCTATAAAACTAGGGTGTCGGGTCACCCCCGTGCCAGTGAGCCTCAACAGTGCCTTGGAATGGATGTAAGAGCGGTGATGGTCGACGCCCTTTCCCCATGGTCGGTGTCTCACCTTGACCACCTGTGGGGTCTGCAGCAGACTAAGCTCTGAGGCCTTGTTGATACTTTTTGGGGGGTTCCAGGAGGTGGCCGACCTGGGGGGCGTCAGCAGTGGCCGTGAGCCCTCTGGGGGAGTGGTCTGAGGGGAGGGGTGCACCACCAATTCTAGCAGCCTGGGGGCAGGAAGAGGAAGTTAAGAAAGCATGTCAGATGTGTCAAAGCCCTCTATACAATAGTGCTTCTTCCATACAAGCACACACTTGAGAAACATATACAGAACGAGAACTTCCACCCACATCTCCCATTGACATCAATGTACGATTTATTACATGCAAAAATGTCAAGTTTGGAGTTTGTCCCCCTGTGTCTTACCTGGACTTCCTCTTGGAGGTCATGGTGATGGGCGTGCCCACGAAGGCCTCGGGCAGATCCCGGGAGGGGAACAGGGGGCTGGGGCACAGTGCCTCTGCTGCACTGGGGCTGGGTGGTGTGGAGAGTGGACAACCATTCAATGAACAGAGATACAAAGCCACTTACCATTCACATCTTAGAGACAAACTAAAAGATAGGGTTGGGTTTGGGACAGGAACGAGCGGTCTCACCTCTTGAATGGTGAGGACTGGGGCGTGGCGTTCCCTCCCACCCACACCTCCTCGATCTTCGACAGGACATTGTTGATGAACGCAGCTCTGGTCAGCACGTTCTCATTGGCCGACCGCTTGGCGATGGTCGACAGGGGCTGTGGTCGCGACACTGTCGGAAGAACGCACGAGGAAGTCAAGGGTCACGCAAAAAACATGCAACACATCCGTTTTATACAAAAGGAATCAATGCATCCAAAACAGAGGCTGAAGGTCATAGTTGGTTCCACAGAATAGTGACAAACACACTTGTTCCAATTCACATGATGGTTGAATCCGAACAGAAGTACCACCAACATCCAAGTCAAGCATATTCTTGTCCGTTGAACACCGAAAGTGTGTGTACAGAGTAGTTAATGAGAAGCTAGAAGTTGGGTGAGACCCCGTACCCTCTCTGAGGATGGTTGCAGGGTGGTGGTACGGCTTAGACCTCTCAGTGGCCAGCTTCCTCTGGACCCGAGGGAGAATTTTCCCGTACTGGTCCAGGATAGAGTTCCTCGTGTGGGTTCTCTCCTTCAACTTGGGATCCCTCTCATTCTGGAGAACCGATATATGAACAGAATGGAAACATTTATGGAAACATACAGAAACACCGCACAATAACGCAAACCGCCGTCTCAACACAACCGGAACCCATGTTGGGGCTCCTTGATTGACTCGTTTCTAACACTTGTATTGTTCTCATTCCAACTTTTTGATTTACAGCATTTCTAGTTGTATGTTTGAGAATGACGAAGTGCATTAATGAGTCAGACTTACTTGAAGTTTATTCAATGTAAACGTGTACGTACCACCGCGTTCATCTTGAGGGTGTGGTTGAGCTGCAGGGCGGGGACGTAGTTGGCCTGCTGCAGGTAGTGCACCATCAGAAGCTCCCTGTTCTGGAGACCCCCTGTACACTGTAGGAACCTCTCCAAGCACTCCTACACACACACACACACACACACACACACACACACACACACACACACACTTCAAGAACAGGATAGGCACAACATCTGAACACAATAACTGTCTTTTTTAAATTTTATAATGATGAGCATTCAGCTAGCAACGCCAGCGTTCTGGGTTTGATTCGCACTGAGGCCACCAATACCAAAATGTATGCACTCACTGTTGCAAGTCACTTTGGATACAAGCGTCCACCAAATGGCATAATATATTGCATTATATATTTAGAAAATATACACTGAACAAAAATATAAATGCAACATGTAAAAGTGTTGGTTCCCTGTTTCATGAGCTGAAATGAAAGATAATCCATCCACCTGACAGGTGTGGCATATCAAGAAGCTGATGAAACAGCATGATCATTACACAGGTGCACCTTGTGCTGGGGGCAATAAAAGCACACTAAATGTACGGTTGTGTCAAACAACGCAATGCAAAAGAAGTCTGAAGTTTTTAGGGAGCATGCAATTGTCATGATGACTGCAGGAATGTCCACCAGAGCTGTTGCCAGAAAATGTCATGTTCATTTCTCTACCATAAACTGCCTCCAACGTCGTTTCAGAAAATTTGGCAGCACGTCCAACATGGCCTTACAACAGCAGACCACGTGTAAGGCGTCGTGTGGGCGAGCGGTTTGATGATGTCAATGTTGTAAACAGAGTGTCCCATGGTGGAGGTGGGGTTATGGTATGGGCAGTCACAAGCTATGGACAATGAACACAATTGATCTTGAGGCCCATTGTCTTGCCACTCATTCGCCGCCATCACCTCATGTTTCAGCATGATAATGCACAGCCCCATGTCGCAAGGATCTGTACCAAATTCTAGGAAATTGAAAATGTCCCAGTTCTTCCATGGCCTGCATACACACCAGACATGCCACCCATTGAGCATGTGTGGGATGCTCTGGATCGACAGCATGTTCCAGTTCCCGTCAATATCCACCAATTTCGCATAGCAATTAAAAATGAGTGGGCCAACATTCCACAGGCCACAATCAACAGCCTGAACAACTTAACGTGAAGGAGAGGTGTCGCGCTGCATGAGGCAAATGGTGGTCACACCAGATACTGACTGGTTTTCTGATCCACGCACCTACTTTTTATTTTTTAAGGTATCTGTGACCAACAGATGTATATCTATCTGTATTCCCAGTCATGTGAAATCCATAGATTAGGGCCTAATGAATTTATTTCAATTGACTGATTTCCTTACATGAACTGTAACTCAGTAAAATCTTTGAAATTGTTGCATTTACATTTTTTGTTCAGTATAGTTTAGCTTCCTGGTTTCAGCCACACTTTCAGAAAGGAAACCCGGGGGAACATGGCATCGTACCTGTTCAGCGAGGCCCAGGGGCAGTTTGAGCAGCTCCTTCATGAGACCCAGCTCCTGACAGGTCTCATAGAGGAACCTTAACAATTCCTCCACGTTCAGACGGTTGGATTGCTGCCTCAGCAAGGCCAACGCCTCCACTAGACACCTACACACATGGGAGGGGAGGTGGAGAGATTACACACACGTTTATGTTATCAAAACTCACAACGCAGTCACTGTTGGCAAGGATGCCAGGAAACACACCCCCACCTGTTGTGTAGCAACACAGAGAGGCAGAGTTGGGCCTGAGCAGTGGAGGAGAGAGGGGGCTTCATGACATGGAGGTAGCGTAGGGCAACTCCGTGTTGCCCCTGGCACATTAGAGCCTGCAGGACATGGCCGTGCTGCCAGCCCCACAGGGACGGGGAGGTGGCCGGATGCAGGAGAAGCTCCAGGGAGTTCTGGAAGGGTCAAAGGGGACAAATGGAGGACTGTTTTAGCACTACTAACTATCTACCAACTAATCATTCTAGAAAATATAACAGTATACGCCAAGGGTACAAAACATTAAGACTACCTGCCCTTTCCATGACATATACCGACCAGGTGAAAGACATGATTCCTTATTTATCTCCCTTATTAAATCCGCTTCAAATCAGACTAGATGAAGGGGAGGAGACGGGTTAAATACAGATTTTGAAGCCTTGAGATGGATTGTGTATGTGTGCCATTCAGAGGATGAACGGGCAAGACAGAAGACTGGTAAAGTAGGTGCCAGGCACAGCGGTTTGTTTTAAGTCCTGCAACGCTGCTGGGTTTTCCACACTCAACAGTTTCCCCGTGTGTATCAAGAATGGTCCACCGCCCAAAGGACATCAAGCCAACTTGAATCAACTGTGGGAGGCATTGGAGTCAACATAAGCCAGCATCCCTGTGGAACGCTTTCGACATCTTGCCCCGACAAATTGAGGCTGTTCTGAGGGCAAAAGGGGGAGGGAGGAGGGTCCAACTCAATATTTGGAAGGTGTTCCTAATGTTTGGTTTACTCTGTGTACATGACAAATTCCACATGGGAGTGTATGACAATGCTCATCAATTGTTGTGTGTGTACCTGGTGGTCGTGGTGGTCCAGCAGCCAGAGGCCCTGCACCAGCTTGACCAGGCCGATGGGGATTGCGAAGGCATTGGGGAAGGACTCCACAGACGCCCCGCTCTTGTTAGAAAAGTACATCACATCCAGCAGCAGGTAGATCACCTAGGGGAGGGGTTAAGGCTCAAACACACAGAAGGGGGAGATGTCGTGTCTCACTATTCGGTGTGTGCGCGTGCGTGCATGCATGTGTGGTGAATGTGGGTTAGGAGTGTAAGGACTGGACAAATCAATTTAAACCAACTCCCGGATATGAATATGTGGTCAAATGAGATGGACGGTGGGAAACAGAGGAGATCAGGATACGATGGCGTGCTTAGCAGTCTCATCAATGTTTTCCAGCAGGTAAATATCAAGCAGGCCCTGTGGACAGCAGAGAGAAGATGATCAACACAACCTGCGTTTCTTTTAGCTTTTGTCGTCCCATTTCCACATCGGAATGTCACTTCCATGGCATCAGTCAAAGCGTCGGCTCAAGGTGGGATTGTGACCATTTTTGGGCTGCGAGTGAGTATGCCTGGTTACCAAACGCTTACGTGTAGCGTAGGGGGCGGATACTGTCCCGTCCCACCCTCGTCCCGTTTCCACAGGTCAACCAAACGAGCCCCGCATTGGGCGACCAGGCCGTCAATCATCAGGCAATCGGCACACCACTTCCCCCTGAGCAGACGCAGGTGGTTAATTCGGAAGAGTTTTCCAGAACAGTCTAATTTGCAGTATTGCTTAGAACAGACCGTTGACACTAATATCACAGACAAAATTATCTTCATATCCAATATTACTGTACATAACAAAATAACTGAAGTTAAACTCCTCCGGTCTTGGGTCGAGGTGTTCTAACTGTTAGTTCTGAACCAGGTCGTTGCAGGTAAACGGCCTGATGTGAACAGCACTCACTTGGACAGTTGCTGCAGCTCCTCTCTGCGGAGGGTGTAGTAGTTCTGGATAACTGAGTAGCTGTAGAACGGCCTGGAGATCTGCACAGCGTCCTCATCTGGTTGTGGGTGGGGGGGGGGGGTTACCACTATTATACATCTGTTACCAGTGGACATCTCTAGGGCTGCATCCAAAACGGTGTCCTATAACTACTTTTGGTGTACACAATGAAAGTGGTCTGAAGACTAGTCTCCAAAAAAAGGGTTCACTGGAATATGGTCTGACCTCAACACGACAGATGTTTGAATTGCTTCAGCACACGGTCTTACCGGAGCCCTCAGGCAGGAGACCGGTCCGACAGAACCATAGGACCACCCGTGCGTACTGGGAGATGAGGCTGGACACCAGGTTCTTATTGAGGAGTCCCAGCAAACCTGTACACAGAAAATGCCTATGATGCCCAACTCTGACACCTCATGACGTGTGAATGTGTTGAGGAGTGGAGGCCACCGACACATGCACTTGTGTGCCTCAGTCTCTCCCTCTCGAAATGTTGCTGCTCCGCTTGCACCCGCCCAGCTTCCCATTGAAATTAATTTGCCCCCTACAACAATGCCCCTCGGGCTTTACCTCTCTGAGTGAGTTCCTGTGCCTCGCTGAGCAGACAGTGGAAGATGGTGCTCAGGTTCCCCAGTAGTCTCTGGCTGTGCTGCAGCAGCTGGAGGGTCTGGGGGTCCGTGAAGTTAGACGAGCTGTCAAACAGGGGCGCACCTGGGCAGAGACACGCATTTAGGAAAGACGGAAGTCAGAAAACACATCCCAAATCTGCTGCGCCAAGAAAAGATTGGAAATCCATAAATGCTTCTAGAATTCTATTTTTTTAAGTATCTAAAACACAGCCACAAGTTGCTACAGTTACCAAGCAAATACGCCACTGCGAGTATTAAATAATCCAATGTAAAGAAAGCAGTGTCACAAGAGCTGTGCTGACAGACAGTGTCATACACTGTAGCAGGGAAAGAAAAAGAATAAACAAAAAAAAAAAAAACTCACATATGCCGTCCAGCTCTTCCTTGGTGAGAACCACCTTGTCCCAGGCCCACTCCAGAATGTAGCGCAGGTTCACCGCAGAGCCTGGTTGCTCTGTTAAGGCCAACAATGTTACTTTAGAGAAATCCAATATAGGTGTACATCTCAATAAACTAAACAGGCTCCCTCTCCATCTGCACTTATGCGAGTGAACTGGGCTTGGCGAGCAAATTCTGGCTTCCACCATTATTGTTTTCACCTGTCCTGTGTATACCGATCAATGTATATGTAGTAGAGGAGATGAGGAAAGGAGGCCACCGTGCAGTAATGAGACGCAGCCAGGGTTGATCTAACTAACAGTGTGTTGCCTCACCTTCAGCGGTCCACTGTTTGATACAGCCAGTGATCAGACCCAGGGAGCTGGTCTCTACCGCCGTGGACAAGATGGCGTCCAACTGCTCCTCCTGAGCAGAGAGAGGGAGACAGTTTGGCCCATTTACAAAACAACCTTCACCGCAGAGCTTTATCCATGACCTCGCAATGCATCCACGTGGAATTACATAGTTCCTAAACTCTTCGGCGCTAGAAAGTTGGTCGAACAAACAGGAGCGACCTGTGAAAAGAGGCAGTGTCTGTACCTGAGAGAGGCTGGAGGGCTGCACGTCGGCCAGGCGAGAGGAGAGCAGGCCAGACATCAGGCAGCGGGAGTAGCCGTTTGAGATGACTTCACTGGAGCAGGAAGCAGCCTTCCTCAGGAAGCTCAGAGTCTGAGACAGGAATCACATTAACTGTTTTTGCTAAGATAAAATGATACTGTACGGACTACGGATGACAATAGGATGTGTAGCCAATTGTGTTGTGACACCCGATTATAACATCCACTGTGCCTGACCACTAGGGTAAACTCACCTCTTTCTGATAGCCAGAGCAAGTTAGGTGCACGAGGCCAGTGTTGAGCAAACAGGTTGCATCTGTTCCAAGGGGGGGAAAAAACTACTTAGCACGTTAAAGACACTTACAAAACTGATCTCAATGGCTCCAAAGAGCTACATGTATTTCCAATTACTCAGTGCAACCAATGTCTCTGAACATAGTCCTCTTCTCAACTGAAGCCTTTTCCTTTAGAAAACCTTTTACGGTGAGGGTGTTTAAAGCAGGGGTCGGCAACAAGCGGCCCGAAACCTTCCAACAAGTGATTGATTTTGGCCTCCCGCAAAAGCTCTTTAGTGTAGGATTTTCATTTTTCGGTAATTAAAGAAATAAAAATAAATAAAGACTAAAACCACCAGGAATCAAGCAAATTGTCTTTTAACAAGGGTGTTTGCAAGAATTCCCACAATATAAAAAATTGTAATAGGTATGAAATTGCGTAAAACAATACAAATAAATCTATTTTTTGGGTTTAGTTTTAGTCAATCTGCAGTGTTCACATTATTATAATTATGTTCCGTCCCCCCCAATGATCCGCTCCAAAAAAATCAGCCCTGAATCTAGTTGCCTACCCCTGGTCTGAAGGCTCTGGCAGCGTGTGGGTATTTATGTGTGTGTGTGTGTGTGTGTGTGTGTGTGTGTAACTTGCCGAAGTTGTATGTGGTGGGTTTGAAGAACTGTTCTGGCGGGGGGCTGGTGTAGGGCAGGCCACGGCTCAGGCTGCGCTCGTGCACCAGGATGTCCAGCAGGGGGCAGGGCGACGTCATCTCCACCACCGTGTCCAAAGACCACACGGCAAGGTAGGGACAGCTGCGCAGAGACTCCCCCGTTCTGACACACACACACAAACTCAACCATTGCTGATGTGAAAATAATTTCACATTGACATCGAACAACGTAGACTTGTTTGTAAAAATCTAATCTACAATATACGTCAAAATACATGCAGAAAACATAAGTGAGATAACTAATAACAAATCATCTGATTCTTAAACGCCTGGCATTATGAGCAGTTGGGCACAACACGGAATTTGAGGCGGCAACCGTGGTCACATTTACATATGGACTGTTGATGGGATATTTCGATGGCAGAATGCTACCTTAGAGAGTCGGGCATCTGTGCGTGGTACCATCGGTTTATGTCAAAGACGCCGATGTAGGTGGAGGGGTTGCCCTGTCCATAGGCCTTCACCTGCCAGCTGAAGATGGACACGCTGGTGTCTGGAGATGCAACTAACGAGGAGAGAAGGAAGCCTTAGGACAAGCAGAGACCACAATGAAAAAGCAAACAACCACATTTGTTCATTTCCCCCCTTAGGGTCAGATTCATTAGTGCACACTGTGGAAAATTGTTACGCAACGGACAAGTTCAGGTCTCCGTTTGGTGTCTAGTAAGTCAATACCACCCAGGTAGGTTACTGAGACAGAGTATTTTCTGGTAAATAAGACACCAATCTAATCCTAAACAGAAAGAGATGGGATGAGTTGAGATAAAAATGAAGGCAGGGGTACCTTCATTCATACTCTCGTCTCGGTCTGGGTGGTGTCGGAACTTCTCAATGGTCTGGCAGCTGAGCAGGCGGGTGTTGGTGGTCTGAGCCCTGGGAGGGAAGGCGGTGCTGCTCAGCTCCTGACTGTACCGCTCCTCACAGTACTCCAGACCCTAGGAGGAGGGAGGGAGAGGTAACGATGGAACGTTTAAAAGGTCTCAACGCAGTGCATTTTAATATGTCCAAGTAAAAAAGAAGTATGGTTGTGATTGGGAATAACAGGTGACTAAATTTAATCTTTAGGACTGAGAAAGCTCCAGAGAGACTTTGAAACCGTCAAGCTTTTGGGCTTTAAAAGCATGTTACCAGTCCAAATACTTGACCCAGAGCATTCGGTTGACTGCCCACACTGAGTCTTTCCCAAACAAAGGGGGCATTGAACAGAAGTTGGACACGGCGCGATCCGCGGCTGGACGCGGGAATAGCTCCTTATTTCATTTAGAAAGAATAAGATCCTTGAGGTGAACAATTCTGTATCTATTGGGGGCTCGAAAGAGACCAGAACAGATGGGCCATTTACCAATTACACAGAATAGATCAAGACAATAAGGCTGTGTTTACACAGGCAGCCCAATTCTGATCATTTCCCTGTAATAGGGAAAAATAACAAACTTGGGCTGCTTAAATCAACTCAGCCTAAGAAGGTAGCTAAGTAAAAACCTAGAAGACGGTTGATATTATGGTTACCTCATAGAATATCTTCCCTGAGGCCAGACACTTCCTCTCACTGAAGGCCAGCTGGAGCAGGTGGAGGCTGACCCCGTCCGCCTCACTAGAGAGAGAAACAAAATGTTTAAAAAATGAAAATAAAACAATTTGCGTAATTTCCCCAAATCTGAAAATCTTATTCAAGGTTTCAAAGACCTCGGGTGAGAATAGACGACCCGTCCTGTTGGGAGGACGCAGAGTGCTGTGGGTTGGCAGCGCACAACATTGCTGCCTGCCATAAAATGAGGGACAGTGTGACAGACCAAACAACCTGTCCTCTATGCCATTGTTATTTTTTTTTTAAATCACGTAATTTTTTAATTTAAATTATTTTACCCCCCTTTTTCTCCCCAATTCCATGGTCACCAATTGGTAGTAGTTACAGTCTTGTCTCATCGCTGCAACTCCCGTATGGACTCGGGAGAGTCGAAGGTCGAGAGCCATGCTTCCTCCGAAACACAACCCAACCGCACTGCTTCTTGACACGTCCTTGGCACGTCCAACCCGGAAGCCAGCCGCACCAATGTGTCGGAGGAAACAACGTGCACCTGGCAACCTGGTCAGCGTGCACTGCGCCCGGCAGGAGTCGCTAGTGCGCGATGAGACAAGGATATCCCTGCGGCCAAACCCTCCCCAACCCGGCCGAAGCTGGGCCAATTGTGCGCCGCCCAATGGGCCTCCCGGTCGCGGCCGGCTGCGACAGAGCCTGGGCTCGAACCCAGAATCTCTGGTGGCACAGCTAGCACTGCGATGCAGTGCCGGAGTTGAACAGTGTGATGTGACCGCAGTGTACCACGGCTGCATTTACATACAAGCTGTGAAATGCCAAGCTTCCACTATACTGCTTCAACTGATCTAGTCCTCTCAGACATGTGAACACCAAAGGGGCTGGGAACCCACATTTTTTATTATTTTTATTTCACCTTTATTTAAAAAAAGGTTGGTCAGTTGAGAACAAGTTCTCATTTACAACTGTGACCTGGCCAAGATAAAGAAAAGCAGTGTGACACAAACACAGAGTTACACATGGAATGAACAAACGTACAGTCCATAACACAATAGGAAAAAAATCTATATACAGTGTGTGCAAATGAGGTAAGATTAGGGAGGTAAGGCAAAAATTACAATTTAGCAATTAACAATGGAGTGAGATGTGCAGAAGATGAACGTGCAAGTAGAGATGCTGGGGTGCAATGGAGCAAAAAATAATAATAATCATAATATGGGGATGAGGTAGTTAGATGGGTTATGTACAGCTGCAATGATCTGTAAGCTGCTCTGACAGCTGGTTCTTAAAGCTTGTGAGGGAAATATGAGTCTCCAGCTTCAGTGATATTTGCAATTCCTTCCTGTCATTGGCAGCAGAGAACTGGAAGGAAAGGCGGCCAAAGGAGGCTTTGGGGGTGACTAGTGAAATATACCTGCTGGAGCGCGTGCTACGGTGGATGCTGCTATGGTGGCCAGTGAGCTGAGAAAAGGCGGGGCTTTACCTAGCAAAGACTTATAGATGACCTGGAGCCAGTGGGTTCGGCGACGAATATAAAGCGCGGGCCAGCCAACAGGTCGTATATGGGGCTTTGGTGACAAAACTGATGGCACTGTGATAGACTGCATCCAATTTGCTGAGTAGAATGTCAGAGGCCATTTTGTAAATGACATCGCCGAAATCGGGAGCCGATTCTAGATTACATTTTTGGATTGGAGATGTTTAATGTGAGTCTGGAGAGTTTACAGTCTAACCAGACACCTAGGATTTGTAGTTGTCCACATATTCTAAGTCAGAAATGTCCAGAGTAGTGATGCTGGACGGGCGGGCAGGTGCGGGCAGCGATCAGTTGAAGAGCATGCATTTAGTTTTACTTGCATTTAAGAGCAGTTGGAGGCCACAGAAGGAGAGTTGTATGGCATTGAAGCTCGTCTGGAGGTTAGATAACAAGGTGTCCAAAGAAGGGCCAGAAGTATACAGAATGGTGTCGCCTGCGTAGAGGTGGATCAGATGATCACCAGTAGCAAGAGCAACATCATTGACATATACAAAGAAAAGAGTTGGCCCGAGAATTGAACCCTGTGCCCCCCCCCCCCCATAGAGACTGCCAGAGGTCTGTACAAAAGGCTCTCAGATTTGACACACTGAACTCTGAGAAGTAGTTGGTGAACGAGGCGAGGCAGTCATTTCAGAAAACAAGGCTGTTGAGTCTGCCGATAAGAGTGTGGTGATTGACAGAGTCGAAAGCCTTGGCCAGGTCGATGAATACGGCTGCACAGTACTGTCTTTTGTCGATGGCGGTTATGATATCGATTAGGATCTTGAGCGTGGCTGAGGTGCACCCATGACCAGCTCGGAAACCAGATTGCATAGTGGAGAAGGTACGGTGGGATTTGAAATGGTAGGTGATCTGTTTGTTAACTTGGCATTCGAAGACCTTAGAAAGGCAGGGTAGGATAGTTATAGGCCTGTAACAGTTTGGGTGTAAAGTGTCTCCCCCTTTGAAGAGGGGAATGACTACGGCAGCTTTCCAATCTTTGGGGATCTCAGATGATACGAAAGAGAGGTTAAACAGGTTCGTAATAGGGGTTGCAAACAATTGCGGCGGATAATTTTAGAAAGAGAGGGCCCAGATTGTCTAGCCCAGCTGATTGGAGTTGAAACTGTTCCACCAGTTCCATTGTGCCGGGCAAGTGAAAACAAGCACACCTCACACGGTTTTTGAAATACACATTGCACGCAGATCTGGTGTGTGCAGTACACACTACGACCCCTTCCAAGAGGCCTCGAGCTTTGCGGCCCAGGCAGGAAGACCGGCAGGTGGAGAGGGAAGGACAACTTACCTGTCCTGGGCAGACTGGACAGCCCACAGGTAGCAGCAGTTACGGGGGTCGTTCTCTGGCTCCTGGAAGGTGAACGCGTACACTGGCACCCTTCCGCCCTCTAGCTGGGAGTGATACCTGGGGGAGAACACAGCAGAGGAGGCCGTCAGACCAACCCACACAGTCTGTGGCTTTCCCATCGTGTCACCACTGGGTCGTCAACTCACTCCTTCTTGAGCGTCTTCATGTTCCAGAGTTGCAGGTATCCGTCGGAGAAGCCCACGGCCAGCTGGTTGGTGCGGGGGATGTACTGCAGGGCCGTGGCCCCCGTGCCCGTGGGGCTGCTCAGCTGCAGACAGAGGTGTCTCCCCTGGCGCGTCTCCTGCTCGCGCAGCCGGGGGATCTCAGCCGGAGACTTAGTCACTACCTCCAGGTCTGGAGAGGATGGTTAGAGATGAAAAAACAAAAACAAAGACACATTGAACACTCTCACACAATCTTCAGAGGGACTGCTGGCCAGTAGAGTTTAAGTTATGTAAATTTAAGCACACACACACACACAAAGGCTGACCTGAGGCCTCCAGCTCGCTCTGGCTGCAGGACAGGTCATCCAGACACAGGTCCACCAGGAGGACGTGTCCCAGGTCCGTGACCACAGCTGCCACGCCAAAGAACCAGCGCAGGCTTTGGTGGAGGTGCTGTGTGCTAGCACTGGCCCCGCCATAACTCACCAGGGGCTCGATGGCCGTGATCTGCCAATCAACACATTAGCAGTTAGTCAGTCGACGTCACAATCAATCAAATCAACCGGTTGATGAAAGCGAAAGGAGTGGAGGGTGAGCGAGAATATGAAAGAGAGAGACAGGAAGATGAGAGCACTCACCCTGCCCGGTACGACCACGGCCTTGACCACTCGGGAGATGCCCAGGTCGTAGAGACACAGCATGCTACCCTGGGCCTCCTCCAGGCACACCAGCAGCCCCGTCCTCTTCAGCCAGGAGAAGTCCCTGGCCGCCAGCACGCCTGGAGGGTGCTCCCCCTCGCCGCTAAAGCAGTAGGCGGACAGACGCTCGCCCGTCACCGCATGGACCACCTCCAGCTGGGGCCCACATGCCAGCCAGGCCAGCCCGCTGCGACCTGCGCCATGGGAGAGGGGAGCACATCAGTGAGGTAGGGAGGAAGCAGACAGGCAGGGCCTACTGGTTGACAAGTTTATTATAGAACCCCTCCATTTATAACATGATACTGCATGCTTGGTTTCATTTGTATGATATGAAGACTGAAGAATGCAGAAATGCAAAAGGTGATGGCTAAAACGTGGACAGGAAACGTTTTTTTGGTTGTTGTGAAGTTTGGGAATTGAGGGTGCCGACGGTACAGGCCCAATTCGTGACTATGCCATACTTCCACCCTCTCCAGCGTGGTCAGCTGGTGAGCGACGGCCGCCGTGCAGACACACGTCGACTTACCGACGGTGAACTTCCCGCGCAGCACAGAGTCCAGGGTGATCTCATCCTCCCCCAGAGCGTCGACAGTCACCTTCGGGAAACACAGCAGGCTGCTGGTGACCTGGGCAGCCAGGTCACGCATGTTCACTCACTGCACACAAAACATGACAGCGTTACGTACACAAACAAAACATGAAACATTGCATTACTTTTGCAATTCTTTAGAGTACTTCGTATCGTCCAAACTTTGTGGATGTGGCACATATGGGCGTCAAAACCTACAGGGTTCTCGTTGCTTTCTACAGTAGCACCACGCTCCAAGGTTTAGCAACTCAATTCAAATCAGACAATAAGAAAGTGAAAACTGTCCCTCTGTAAGCCTACACCAGGTTTTTATCTTTGGGGCTATTGGGGGGGGAGACCTCCCCACAAGAGAGGTCTTTCAGCAGAGTTATGGTTCCCAGTTGTCAAAGGTTTGGGCTCTGGGCCTGCTGGAGTAACAGCAGCAGCCAGCATGGGTGTCTGTGCACGTGTCCTTGTCTTGGTGCTGAGTAACATGTTGACAGGTGTGAATATAGTAGCCCATTGACATCCAGTATCATGTACAAGTTTGAGCTTTGAGGATGATTCAAACACTCCTACATGGCATGTTGCTCAGTGTTAACTTTTCACTGTGGTTAACGGTTTACCCACTTCATTCCCCATGACGGACAATGTGATCTTGGGGACCTATCGTAGAGAGCCTTGTATAGATGTTGAATAGTGACCCTTGAATGTACAAGTGTCAGAGCGCAAGCACAGCTTTCTGTGCCACTGTAGTGCAACGTTTGACCAAACTCTATTCAAGTATGAGTCTGGCCTAGAGCAAAACAGTGTCTTTCACCAAATAATTACTAGACTGGCCTGGGATTTTCATAACATGCCATGTGTCACGCAAGGGTCAAGGCACCATTGCAAATACCACTAGGCTTCGGCGATACACCGTATACAGGGGTATCTGGATATAGCCACAGGATGGTTTTACAATACCTACATTTTGATATTTGTAGCTACTTTTTTAAGTAAATACCTTTACTTAATGTTAGGAGATGAAGCAGATTGCGTTCTTCATTTCACCAGTCACATTACTTAACATCAGGAAGCTCACGTAGTTTCCAGAACAGGCGAGCCAGCCACGTGTTTGTTTGTCAATACCACAACAGGGGAAAGCGGGAACAGGTGAGTCCAGCTGTGTGTTGACAGGGGTCACGTTTTACATTGAAAGTCAAGTGTTTTTTTTTTGCTTTAATAGAGTGATCAGGGACGTGCAACTATAGCCATCCTTGACAGAAAATACAGTAGCGCAACACATTTGGCAGAAAACTGCTTAAATTTTCATCAGATGGCAACACTGTTTTAGCTGGCAGATAGAGCTTAAAATGAAAAAGCAGTCTTTATGCAGAAAACAATGCACGGCCATCATATTTCTAATGTTTATTATAAAACTAATGTAACCAACGGTATTTCCTAATGTTTAGCTTCAAGTTTATCTTGCATTTTAACAGAGAAAAGTAGGTTGGCTACACAAAGTACTGGAGAAAAGTAGCTACACATCAGTCAGAGCGCTGTTTTTGATAGATGACAATTCACGAACGGGCATCCAGAGTGGAGAAGAGCAACTAAAGCACAAAATGCGTTTGATGCTGAGTAGGGTTGCACATTTTGGGGAATATTCAGTGGAAAGGGAATACTGAGTGATCCTTCGTATCTCCCAAAAACATTTTGAACATACGTGTGTAGAATGATAGTTTCTAGACTAAAGCTTTGGTTGTCTTCCTCTCAGGCTTCCATGTCTTCTCCCTGGACCTCCTCAATGTCCACCTCTTAAACACTGAGGCCTCATCATCACGGTCCCTTTCCAACCTTGTTGAGGATGGCTCATAGGCTCAAAGAGCCTCAAAATTGCCTAGATGGCCACCAATTTTTCAACCCTTGTATTGGTCAGCCTGTTGCGTGCTTTGTTGTGTGTTCCCAAACAAAGACCAGTTGCGCTCTGATGCGGCTGATGTTGGTGGGATTTGGGGGATGGAGGCAACAGAGGAAAGAGCCTCAAATCCACAAAGTCCCTTCCACCAGGTGGCTGATGAGATATGTTGGCACGACTGCCATATTGCATCTCCATGCCAAAGCCCTGGCTTGGAAGTGTACTTCACCAGACTGCCAAGAACCTTGCCCTAATCGAGACACGGTAGTGATGACACCATAGACCTCGTTGATCTCTGCACCAGACAGGATGCTCTTGCCAGCATACTTGGGGTCCAACATGTACACTGCGGCGTGTATGGGCTTTAGGCAGAAGTCTTCATGCTTTTTGATGTATTTCAGAACGGCAGTTTCCTCTGTTTGGAGCAACAGTGAAGTGGGCAGGGCAGGAGTCTGAATATCAGACAGGATGGCATTGTCTCCCTCAATCTGTGCAACAGCTACTGCTGTAGGTTTTAGGAGTTTCAGGCTGCTTACCACTCTCTCCCAAAATACATCATCCAGGAGCATCCTCTTGATGGGGCTGTCAATATCGGCAGACTGTGATATGGCCATTTCTTGGAGACTCCTTCCCCTCTAGGAGACTGTCAAACATGACAACACCACCCCAACGGGTGTTGCTGGGAAGCTTCAATGTGGTGCTCCTTTTCTTCTCACTTTGCTTGCTATAACTTGATGACCTGTCACATACCTAACTGTTTCCTTGGCTCTCTTGTAGAGTGTAGCCATTGTTTTCAGAGCCATGATGTCCTCGAGGAGCAGATTCAATGCATGAGCAGCACAGCCAATGGGTGTGATGTGAGGTTAGAAGTTCTCTACTTTAGACCAAGCAGCCTTCATGTTTGCAGCATTGTATGTCACCAATGCAAATACCTTCTGTGGTCCAAGGTCATTGATGACTGCCTTCAGCTCATCTGCATTGTAGAGACCGGTGTGTCTGTTGTCCCTTGTGTCTGTGCTCTTGTAGAATACTGGTTGAGGGGTGGAGATGATGTAGTTAATTATTCCTTGCCCGCAAACATTTGACCACCCATCAGAGATGATTACAATACTGTCTGCTTTCTCTATGATTTGCTTGACATTCACTTGAACTCTGTTGAACTCTTCATCCAGCAAATGAGTAGATAAAGCATGTCTGGTTGGAGGGGTGTATGCTGGGCGAAGAACATTCAGAAATCTCTTCCAATACTCATTGCCTGTGAGCATCAGATGTGAACCAGCTGCATACACAGCTAGAGCAAGACATTCACCAGCATTTCTCTGACAACATTCCTCCATTGAGTCAAAAAAAACGTATGCTTCCAGGAGAACCATGAGCTGTTTCTGTCGATAAGGTCTCAGATTCAGCATTGTCACCTTGAATTAGAAGTAGAGGGACTTTTGTCAGAGGTTGCTTGTTGGGAGCGCTGAGGGAACTAAATGCACTTGGCCAGATTATTCTGCATCTAAATTGGATTCTTCACATATGATTTGGCACAGTATTTGCAAATGTACAGAGCTTTTCCTTCTACATTAGCTGCAGTGAAATGTCTTCACACATCAGATAGTGCCCGTGGCATTTTCCTGTAAAGATTAGAAAAAAATGAGTAAAAATAACTAATACAATTCTATGTACAGATAAATAGTTAAGCAGTTTAATCTAACAACTCCTTTGTGAGATAAATGTGTTAAAATGAAACTTGTATGGAAACAGGTGAAATAACACTCAGTTAACAGCAAGCTAAAACCCACATGGTAGCAAAAACTAACGAGCATAAATTGTTAACAAGTTAAAATGATTTAAAACACACTTTGCTGTTGGCTAATATTTACTAGTTAACAAAGAATAATGTAGGTCATATAAAATATATTCACCCATGTAGTAGCGTGGGCTCAAGAGCATCTCAATAGTGTGCAAGATCTTGAGAATCAGCTGCACATGTGATTGAAGAATGCACTGTGCATGCAGAGGGTTGCAATTCCATTGAATTGGGGATAGTTTAACCAAAATATGCCACAATTGCCTTAAGTGTATCCCACAAAAAAAGGTTCACTGTTCACTGTTATAAGCTAACTTTTTTGATGAATTTAAGCAACATTTCCAAAATTTCAGGGCTTAACTTCCCATGGAAAGTTTCCGGAAATTTCCATGTAGGTAAATTTACCTACAGGGAGGAGGCGAGGGCCCTCGGAGTGTGGTGTCAGGAAAATAACCTCACACTGAACTTCAACAAAACAAAGGAGATGATCGTGGACGACAGGAAACAGCAGAGGGAGCACCCCCCTATCCACATCGACAGGACAGTAGTGGAGAAGGTGGAAAGTTTGAAGTTCCTCGGCATACACATCACGGACAAACTGAAATGGTCAACCCACACAGACAGCATGGTGAAAGCGCAATAGCGCTTCTTCAACCTCAGGAGGCTGAAGAAATTTGGCTTGTCACCAAAATCACTCACAAACTTTTACAGATGCACAATCGAGAGCATCCTGTTGGGCTGTATCACCGCCTGGTACGGCAACTGCTCCGCCCACAACCGGAAGGCTCTCCAGAGGGTAGTGAGGTCTGCACAACGCATCACCGGGGGGCAAACTACCTGCCCTCCAGGACACCTAAACCACCCGATGTCACAGGAAGGCCAAAAAGATCATCAAGGACAACAACCACCCAAGCCACTGCCGCTTCACCCCGCTGGCATCCAGAAGGCGAGGTCAGTACAGGTGCATCAAAGCTGGGACCAAGAGACTGAAAAACAGCTTCTATCTCAAGGCCATCAGACTGTTAAACAGCCATCACTAACATTGAGTGGCTGCTGCCAACATACTGACTCAAATCTCTAGCCACTTTTAATAATTAAAAATTGGATGTCAAATGTATCACTAGTCACTTTAAACAATGCCAATTTACATCATGTTGACATAACCTACATTACTCATCTCATATGTATATACTGTACTCTATACATTCTACTGCATCTTGCCTATGCCGTTCGGCCATCGCTCATTCATATATTTATATGTACATATTCTTATTCATTCCTTTACACTTGTGTGTAAAAGGTAGTTGTTGTGAAATTGTTCGATTACTTGCTAGATATTACTACATGGTCGGAACTAGAAGCACAAGCATTTTGCTATTCTCGCATTAACATATGCTAAACATGTGTTTGTGACCAATAAAATGTGATACGTCTTGTGTGTGAACCGTTGAACTACACTGTTTGTATTCAACCATATTCCCAGTCACCTTGCCATGGTTAAATGCGGTGGTTCTACTTTCAGTTTTGCGCGAATACTGCCATCTATCCACGGTTTCCGATTTGGGTAGATTTATCCAGATGCTGCTGCGTCACATTTTGCGCAAGAACACTATCGGTGTGGTCGAGGCATGAAACACAATACTTCAAGGAAAACGCAGCGTTAAATTGGGAATTAATGTACTTCTTCTGTACTGAAATCCAATAATCGGTACGATCGAGGCGTTCCCTAAAACGGAGGCGTGACAACGACATATTTTGGAGGTATGGCAACGCGAGACTACCAAAGCACAGACATCACGTTAGTTGCAGCACGTCTAAAGTTAAACAGTGTTGTTAAGGTAAATTGTTTGTTTGGTGGAAAATGTGAGGTGGGGGATTATCTAACTTGCACACCACACGAACTAGGTCACTGATGACACTTTCCATATGTCTTACGTTGACGTTATGATTGTGAGGCGGGTGAATCAAAACCTCGCATGAGGTAGCATTATGCTAACATTAGCTGCCTAACTAACCACCTAACGTTTGCTACCTAACTAAAATAGCTAGCTAACTTTAGGAACAAGCCGATTTAGCTAAATGTACTGCTCACTTGTGCTTGACAGCTAATCCGCCCATTCTACCAACTGGCAGCGTAACTAGAATACAAAACCTGTTCTAGTTGGCTACCTACCGGTAACTGTACAACTAGCAAGACGTTAACGTTACCTGTCTGATGTTGTCGACGTACTAAAATGCGGTAATGTCTTTTCGGTTGCTACTCTTCTTCGGCTCTGTCATAATAATACGATTTTCTTCCGAATCCCTTTTGTTTTTGAAGACAAATGTAAATAACCCACAAATATTATAGTATGAAGACTTTAACAAGTCTTCTGATCTAGACTAGCTAGCTACAGAACTGTCTTCTTGCTAGAGTTCAACGCGGGCGCCATTTCCATGTAAAACGAGCTACTGCGCAGCATTGTGAAACTAGCGACATTGAGGTCACGTGATCACGCTTGATATTTTTTCAAAATGAAAGTCCCTGTTAACAGGACGTTTTTGTGATTTAAAACCACAAAAAAAACTGTTTTAAATTACTAAACATACATTTATTGAAAATATAAACAAGATATTATAAAAATCAATAAAAAAATATCGATTTAATGTTTCATTTTGCATAGTATAATGATAATGAGTTTTTTTGTTATAGTCCCCTGTACAAAACAGCAACAACAACACAATATTAACGCTGTTGCTGGAAGTATTAGTAGTTTTTAACTGGTAACAACAGTATTTAGATAATAAACGCAACGTGTAAAGTGCTGGTCCCATGTGTCATGAGCTGAAATAAGACCTCAGAAATGTTCCATACACACAAAAAGCTTATTTCTCTCAAAGTTTGCTCACAAATTTGTTTACATCCCTGTCAGTGAGCATTTCTCGTTTGCCAAGATAATCCATTCATCTGACAGGTGTGGTATGCCAAGAAGCTGACTAAACAGTCGTGGAGAGTGCATGACAAAGGCTATTCCCTCTCAGGAGACTGAAAAAATGTGTCATGGGTCCTCAGATCCTCAAAAGGTTCTACAGCTGCACCTTCGAGAGCATCTTGACTGGTTGCATCACTGGTATGGCAACTACCCAGCCTTCCACTGCAAGGCACTACAGAGGATAGTGCGTACGGCCCAGAACATCACTGGGGCCAAGCTTCCGGCCATCCAGGACCTCTAGCAGGCGGTGTCAGAGTAAGGCCCTAAAAATTGTCAAAGACTCCATCCACTCTAGTCATAGACTCATGGCAAGTGGTACCGGAGCGTCAAGTCTAGGTCCAAAAGGCTTCTTAACAACTTCTACCCCCAAGCCATAAGACTCCTGAACAGCTAATCAAAGGGCTACCCAAACCTCTCTTTTACGCTGCTGCTAATCTCTGTTTATTATCTCTATCTCTACCTACATGTACATATTACCTCGACAAACCAGTGCCCCCGCACATTGACTCTGTACCGGTACCCCCAGTATATAGCCTCGCTATTGTTATTTTACTGCTGCTGTTTAATTATTTGTTACTTTTATTTTACATTTTTTACTTATCAATTTTTTACTTAACATTTATTTTTTCTTAACCTCTTTAGGGATTGTTGGTTAAGGGCTTGTAAGTAAGCATTTCACTGTAAGGTCTACACCTGTTGTATTCGGCGCATTTGACAAATAAAAATGGATTTGAAACAGCATGATCGTTACACAGGTGCATCTTGTGCTGAGGACAATAAAAAGCCACTCTAAAATGTGCAGATTTGTCACACAACACAATGCCACAGATGTCTTTTGAGTGAGCGTGCAAATGGCATGCTGACTGCAGTCATGTTAACCAGAGCTGCTGCCCGATAATTAAAGATTAATTTCTCTACCATAAGCTGCCTCCACCATAGTTTTAGAGAATTTAGCAATATGTCCAAACGGCCTCACAACCGCAGACCACGTGTATGGCATTGTGTGGGTAAGCAGTTTCCTGATGTCAATGTTGTGAACAGAGTGCCCCATGGTAGCGGTGGAGTTATGGCTATTGGCAGGCATAAGCTTTTGACAACAAACACAATTGCATTTCATCGATGGCAATTTGAATGAACAGCGATTCTGTGACGAGATCCTGAGGGCTATTGTCGTGCCATTCATCCGACGCCACCCTTGGCTTTAATACCACAACCTCACCATCTCATGGTCGAGGATGAAAATGTATATGGTCGTGTATACATCCTGGTCTACTCGGCCGTCGTGGAGGATCACATCACCTACGTCTGAGTAGTCCTGGAACGCCTCCTGGCAAACCACCTGTTTGTCAAGGCTGAGAAGTGTCAGTTTCATCAGGACTCTCTCTCCTTCCTTTGCTAGCAAATCAGCCCGCAAGGAGTGAAGATGGACGTCAAGAAGGTAGATGCAGTCAAGTCATGGCCAGTCCCAACCACCATAAAGGGGTTACAACGTTTTTTGGGATTAGCCAACTTCTACCGCCGTTTCATCAAGAACTTCCTCTCCATCGCCACTCCTCTCTCCTCAAGGGGGGTCCCCGAAGGTTGGAGTGGAGTCCAGCAGCTGACGAAGCCTTCTGCCTACTAAAGTGACGTTTCCCCTTATCTATTGCTCAAACACCCAGATCCCATGATAACCTTTGTGGTGGAGGAGGACTCGTCAGAGGTGGGAGTGGGGGCAGTTCTGTCTCAACGAAAAGGTAATCCACAGAAACTGTATCCGTGTGTGGCTTACCCTAAGAAACTATCCCCTGCAGAGAGAAATTACAACGTCGTGATCGAGAGCTCCCGGCGGTGAAGTTGGCATTAGATGAGTGGAGACACTGGCAGGAGGGCGCCAAGGACCCATTCGTCATCCTCACCGACCATTGGAACCTGGAGTACATATGGACAGCGAGGAGGCTGAATCCACTCCAAGCAAGGTGGGCCATGTTCTTCACAGGATTTGACTTGCAGTGTAGCCTAGTGGTTAGAGTGTTGGACTAGTAACCGTAAAGGTTGCAAGATCAAATCCCTGAGCTGACAAGGTACAAATCTGTCGTTCTGCCCCTGAACAAGGCAGTTAACCCACTGTTCCTAGGCCATCATTGAAAATAAGAATTTGTTCTTAACTGACTTGCCTAGTTAAATAAAGGTAAAATAATTTAGTTTAAAAACAGAATACCATAGCCGGTGCCCTGTCCCGTCTCTACAATTTGGGAGAGGATCCTGTCCAGAATGCACTCACAATCCCTTCCTCTCGAGTCGTAGCCCCTTTGGACTGGGACGTAGATGTGGACATCCGCCAGGCTCTGGTGAGGGAGCCCACACCCACTACCTGTCCTCCTGAGCGCATCTACATTCCCACAGGGACAAGGGATTGGCTGCTGACCTGGGTGCACACAGCTGTCGTCGATTGACATCAAGGTATTTCTCGCACGACCCAATCCATCTCCGAGAAGTATTGGTGGCCTACTTTGGCGCAGGACGTTAGTCGCAACGTCAACTCCTGTCCCGTATGTGCTCAGACCGAATCCCCCCCGGCTCCAGCAGGGGAAACTCCTTCCGGTGCCTCAGCGTCCCTGGTCTTATCTATCCATTGAGTTTGTCACTGAATTCCACTCTGATGGTTTCACCACCATTTTGGTGGTTGTGGATAGATTTTCTAAATCCTGTCGTTTCATCCCTCTCTGGTTTCCCTACTGCTCTCCAGGTCGCTGAGGCACTATTCCAGCAGGTCTTCCGGGCATTATGGCCTTATGGAGGACATCGTCTCCGACCGTAGCCTCAAATTCATATCATAGGTATGGAGAGCCTTTATGGAGAAGCTCATGGCTGCAGTCAGACATTAATAAATAAAGAACTGTTTGCTAGGTGGAGGCAAGAGCATAAGCGAATAGGTAAACTGGGATATGACTAAAGAGTAAATCAGGGTGATTTTTCCACAAATAGACAGGTGCTGTATTTACCTTTCCATAGTCGCAAGATCTTATCTATTTTTGTTCAATTTCTATTCAAATGTATTGAGATCATTTGTTTCTTTTGGGAGATGTATACAGAGTATGTCCACATCCCGGATCAGACCATTTTATTGGTAAACTACAAGGTAATGTAAAAGTTGTATTTTTTGTGATCCAATAAGCAATATGGTACAATTATCATAATTTTGTTGTAATCCAGAGAGCTAAGAAAAAAAACTATTTATATCCTCTGAGGCTGTGGAGGGATCCAAGTTGTGGATTTAAAAGAAAACATGAATCATCAGCGTACAATGACACCTTTGTTTTTAAACCCTGGATTTCTAATACCTTTATATTATTGTTGGATCTGATTTTAACAGCTAACATTTCCATGACAATAATAAATATATATGCCGATAGTGGACAACCTTGTTTTCTGAGAAGTAGCCATTATTTACTATTGTCACATGTGCTCCCTCTCCGGCCTCTAGGTCACCAGGCTGTTTGTTATGGCGCACACCTGTCACCAGTGTTACACGCATTATGACCCTCACCTGGACTCCATCACCTCCTTGATTACCTGCCCTTTATATGTCACTCCCTCTGGTTTCTACCCCCATTAGTCACTGTTGCTGTTTCATGTCAGTGCGCTGTTTGTGTTCCTTGTTTTGTTCATTTATTTATTAATTAATCAAATGTATTCATTCCCTGAACTTGCTTCCCGACTCTCAGCGTACATCCGTACAACTATTTTACACCTAGGGTTACTATACATGATTTTAACCCATTTTATAAGAGATTGTCCAAAATTGAAATGTTCCAGGCATTAATATATAAACTCCAGTCGTACTTTATGAAAAGCCTTTTAAAAGTCAGCTATGAATAGCAGGCCTGGTTTCCCTGATTTTTCATAGTGTTCTATTGGTTGCAGTACTTGCTTTATATTATCTCCAATATATTGTCCATGTAAAAAACCTGTCTGATGAGAATGAATAATGTCCGACAATAGCTTTTTAGTTCTATGCGCTATACATTTTGCTAGCATTTTTGCATCACAACACTGAAGTGTAAGGGGCCTCCAATTTTTTTATGGACTGGATCTTTATATTTACCACTTTGAATCGTGTTTCAGTAATAATGAAGGAGTGGTTAAAACATGCTAATAACGGTCCTCTGAGGATATCAAAAAAGGTTTATCAGAGTTATTGACCTCACAAGAAGTCAGATTCGAGTAACTTACATTGTGGTGCTGAAACTTGAAGCAGCAGCCACTTGGCACAATCAATCGGAAATGGACAGCTCATGGTGCTGAAAGTATGCAAATTGGAGTAAACATCATTTTAAACGTCTTCATTTTAATTAGGGATATGTGTTGGAGCCTATTTCTTCCCATTTAAGAAATGAGAGGTAGGCCTACCGGTTTAACTGATGAAATTAGGCTATAGGCTGCTATATCCATAGGTATGTTAGTCAATTCCTCCACCCGCCATCACTCTTTCAATAGCCCACCTCTGTGTATGTTAAGACTTGAAGTTAGTTTGTATGAGAGGGTATGCCATAGGCCTACCTTTTCTTAAAGAAAAGGGCAAAAAGTACAGGCCTACCCACTATTAGTTTAATATTTTGAGGAAAAATAAAAAGATGTGATTATATACAGTTATCTATAACAACGCTTTGGTCCGCGATACTTAATGCTAGAAACAAGCTGTAAAATAGGAATAACTGGGAAAGACGTGACTCTGATGCATATGGGGATATTGTTGTTTCATTTGGAAATAATCTAATTCTGTCACTATCAATTGATTAAGCTATTCACATTCTGTACAATAAAACACATTTAAACCCAGACAGCTTTTAGGGAAACAATTGTGACCTCTCGTTGGGTTAAGCCAAGGAAGAAGATTAGCCAGCAGTTGAAGCTTACATTTTTCTGCGTCGGTAGGCCTACTCGGTCTGGGGTGGAAAGGTAGGCCTAACTTGAAAGTACCATGCTCAGATCCCTACGGACATCTCAGAGTTAATTATTTACAAACAGGGACAGTTTTGTTGCAAATAATACACACTGTTTTGGCATTGTAGAAATATAATAAGATGAACACATAGGACTATCTCTCTGTCTATAATGTAATTTCAGTCATTTGTGATTTATTTAAAAAGTTTCTGCTAATACTGTATGGTAACTCTATTGAAGTCCACTATTGTACAGCACACTAAAGGTGTATCTCTTTCTCTACAATTTAGGAGATTTTAAGATATTTTGTTGTTTGTGATGGTACTCTAGGTGCGAGGGCCATCCTGTGCCACCAGTCAATTGATGGTGGATCACCTTCTGACCCTGTGGTCGCCAGGTGACCCGGGTGCCATAGAATTGACCTGGATGGATGTGCCTAGCGACAAGCTGCTGGAGCCCATCATCTGCATGGTGAGAAACACACATTCACAGCACAGACATACTCACATTCACTGCTCACAAACATACTGGAACATGCTGTTTCAACATACACATCCAGGCATTGCAAACTGACTCTCACATTTGTGTCATTTCTGAACCATGCTCATGATTTTGTGTCTTCTGTGTGTGTCCCTCTGCCCTCCAGTCTGACATGCTGTGCTCACTATCCACCACGCAACCCACAGTTAACCACCACGCAACCCACAGTTAACCACCACGCAACCCACAGTTAACCACCACGCAACCCACAGTTAACCACCACGCAACCCACAGTTAACCACCACGCAACCCACAGTCAACATGGAGGTCTTGTTCAAGGTCAGGAAGTTCACAGAGGACTTAGAGCAGGAGGGTTGAGAGGCCCTGGTTGGCAGGGGCTTTACTACTCCTTACTCAGTCTCTCCTATCAAGACCCAACTCCAGTCAAATAGTAGCTACAGTAGTACAACACTACGAACCTGCATTGACAAGAATGATGGAGTATTTTAACTTACACACAATTGTTTTTTTTTTGCATATCCCAACTCCCTTTGAGACACCCACAAGTGCCTTATTTTCTCACTTTGTTGACTCCGGTATTTGAGCCAGCAACCTTTCAGTAACTGGCCCAGTGATCTAAAGTTGAGGCTACATGCCGCCCCTTAGTGGGTCTGTAGGGTGACTCCCCTAGTGGGTCTGGAACCCAGGTCAGCAGCACTACATTGCTGTGTGTCTGTATAGTTGAGGGTATATTGGTTTAGTAATACTCAATTCTGTTCTGTTTCCAGAGGGGATCTCAATGCTGTTACACGTAGCCACGATCACCAAGCTACCCTGACTTAATACAACCTCAATTCAAAAAGAACAAGATGTGCTTGTCATTGTTTTATTTTTTACTTGTATTATAGTATACCCACATTTCTGTCCACTACTTTTGAATCAGGTAGTAATTCAACAGATACATGTGCTGCCTTTCCAACTGATGTCAAGTTCCAACACAAATATTCATTTGAAAAAACAATAGACTTTCACATTGTATGTCTGTTGTTTAAACAATGTAATCATAATATATGCCATTTAGCAGATGCTTTCATCCAAAGCGACTTACAGTCATTTGCACATACATTTTACGTATGGGTTTCCCCGGGAATCGAACCCACAACCCTGGTGGTGGGATCGGCATGCTTCACACAGGATCATCATTTATACTGTAATATGTGTTTAGAATAGGGAGTGACATTGATAATAAGTCTATAGCAGTGTAATAAGTGTTTATAACAATGTACAGCACATCTACCAACGCAACGATGCGTTTTAAGAGCCTAAACTATTTTGTTTCAGAATCCTCAGACCCCTGACAGGGAGTAGCATAGGGGATAGTGCCATCAAGTGGAAAGGATATTAAACTATTATTCCAGATATTATTTAATAAAGAATATTGAAACCCTAAATTACTTTTCAGAGATCAGAGAAACTCAACAGAACGCATCTTGAAACAGAAAATATATCACAATTTGTGAACGATGGACTTTTAATTTGAAGCTTTTTGCTCGATTTGGAACCGTTAATGTCGCTGATTTCATGGAGCTCTCCTGCGCATCAATTACTTCACGAAATCCCGCAACGTGAAAGCGCCAGAAATAAACATCGCGAGATTGTAAATATGTGTGCGAGTCAGAGATTTGAAAGCAGACGCTTTCATCCAAAACGATTTACAGTAATGCGTACATACATTTTTCTTTTGGGTGGCCCAGGGAAATTAGACTTTTTCGAGCCTTTCGAAGCTATTTTTGTATCTCTTTCTTTGTAATACTGTATGTATTCAATCATTTCGATTTGATCACTTCCCAATGGGCACATAAATCAATTCAATGCTTATTCCACGTTGGTTCAACGTAATTTAATTGAAATTACATGGATATTGTGTCACAGTGAATTTTATAATCTGCAGTCAATTTCATTATGTTTTCATGTGCCATGATTCTGACATTTGACATATGATCCTCATAGGATTAGGCTAAATAGTTTCAGTGGTGCAGTAGATGTAATCTCAATTCAATACGATGTGCATTTACTGTACATATAGCCAATATAAACTATTAAACCCATGTTCAGTGACTTTATTTAATCTGTGACGCAAAGTGTCCTAATATGTTTGTGACGTTCCATGGAACCCACGGTATTGTTTAAAACTCGATTCTGATTGGCTTGCAAGTCATTCTACAGTGTAAATCATAAATGAAAACGTGCTTTTATATCAGTGTGACAGATTCACAATACCGAGCGTGTCTCAAACCGTCCCGCGCTTTTATCTGCCTAAAGGTATCTTCACCCACGACTGGATAGGCCTTTTAGATACGCTTGTCCAAGGTAAGAAGGATATGAGTCAAGCTATATCCTACTTTTAATGTTTTAGTTTCCCGAACTCAAGTTACTCCAGAGTCAAGTGATTAATCGTAAATTTGTTGTTTTGACTGAGAAGTCCAATGGCCAATGCTGTATTTGGACTATGAGACCCTCGGCTATATACTACGATGAGCCAATAACATGCATAGATTATGCATTAGGCATTGCACAAATCAGTGTCTAGGTCAGAATATAAAGTAGCTATTTCCGTTAACTCAAATTACTCGAGTCAAGTGATTAATCGTAAGAGTTAGTTGTTTTGACTGTCAAAAAATAACTTTGATGGAATATTCCAAATTACAATGGCAATTATGCATCACAAATTCACATTATTACTTGTAATTTCAATGATTCATCCAGGCCCAAGACATAAAGTCACCTGAAAGCTGTGTAGCAATAATTCCAGCTCCTGACCCATAGGACGGTAATCACATACATGATTGGCTTAATCAAGAATCATGGATACCTTTCATGTGAGTACTCACACACCAGATTTTTTTTTACATACCTCAGAAGGAAGATACCTCAATATCTGGAAGCACTGTCTCATGTACAACTGTTAATGCTATCTCTGAAATGTCTAACAAAATGTTGACTTGATCGTTTCATCAAGACCTTCTCATCACAAGTTGGAACTAGTGGTCAACATTGGGACAATGCCGCCCAAAATAACAGAGACCAACATTTTCATGGAGGTAAGCACTACACTTCTGATGGGTTTAAAGATTGTATTACATTATCTAAAAGTGAGAAAGTAAACCCCAGCTGCTGTTATTCTTTTCACAGGGAAGAACAATCCCCATTATGCCATGAATGTTTCATTGCTGAACAACCATAGATATTTTTCCTCTAATTTGGCTCCCGTTCCTCCCAACAGTGAGCAAGACCTGCCAGCAGAGCTCACTGGAGCAGGGAGACATCCCGTCATCCTTTCGGCGCCTGACAAAGTACACTTTTTTTCTTCTAAATAACACTATAGTAACTAACGTCTTCTGCACAAAGTTACATTCCTAATAAGATTGGTGTTAAGTGAGAAAGAATCCTAAAGATGATCCAAAGGGCATGGTCTGAAGCCTCTCGTCATCTCAGTATGTTGAACCACCTGATATCCTGCAGGCTTGAGATTCAGATCCTGCTGAACGATGTTAAGCAGTCCATTAACCACATGCAGGGGACGCTGAACACCATGCAGGGGCAGTGTATTGAGTTGCAGACTGCCATGTCTAAGGTAGTGTCAGATGAGTCTCCGATACAGAAGAGTAAGTCTATGATGGTATGGTGATAATGATTGAGATGGTGATTATAATAATGATGACTAGCGGTACCCCACCCTACGGGCGGTAAATCAATGGATCGGATTCATTCAATTCAATGCAATTCACTCTTTGAGGACTGCAACCATAGAGATACAATTTATTTACACTAATAATAATCCATTGTCAACTTCCTGTCTATGGTTATCTTGCTCATTGCTCACTGTCAATTGCTCACTGTTACCCTATGTGTGCAACTATTATTGATTTCTCACACAAAAATAATTTGGTTGCAAATGTACCTGGGGCCACGTAAATAATTGTTAGTCTACTCATTTTGAATTCACCGGTGGCAACTTGTGTGACCATAAAAGTCTGTGTGCGACTGGGGACAGTAAAATAATTTGGTTACTGACCTGCCCTACATCATAGAAGGCCCTTCATGTCGGAACTAGGAAATTCCGACATTTCTTACTCGCTAACTCGTTATGGAATGAGGATTTCACGTTTCCCACTTGTGAAGTATCAGAATCAACCAGTAGGAAGCTCTACGCTAATAACGTACATTCATTTTAACTCTGAGGTTCCAAGTTTCCGAAAGCATGTGAATGTGTCAATAATTGCCATGGTAATTCTGAATGTTCAGTCAGTGAGCATTATGGGTAATTGTCCTACATACTTACATCAAATGCTTTATGATAGCATCATCTCCTGTAGTAACAGTGCCGTTCCAAACACAATTACAATTCAAATGAACAAAGATACAAAATATTGCTAAAGTGAAGAAAATCAGCTCAAAATTGTAGGAGGAAATGCCCCTGCAGCAGGGAGGCTTACGGTATTATAATATATTGCAGATAACATTAATATAATTTGTGTATTTACAGTATCAGTACACATGCAAATGGATGTATATGCTAGGGATTGATCTACACTGAGTGAACAAAACATTAAGAACACCTTCCTATTGAGTCCCCCCTTGGTGGTGGACCATTGTTGATACTCAGGGAAAACTGTTGAGCGTGAAAAACCCAACAGCATTGCAGTTCTTGACCCAAACCGGTGTGCCTGGCACATACTACCATACTCTGTTCAAAGGGACTTAAATCTTTGGTCTTGCCCATTCACCCTCTGAATGACACACATACACAATCCATGTCTCAATTGTCTAAAAATCATTCTTTAACCTGTCTCCTCCCCTTCATCTACACAGAGAAGAATATTTAACAATTCACATCAGTAAGGGATTATAGCTTTCACCTGATTTGCCTATGTCACTGAAAGAGAAGGCGTTCTTAATGTTTAATACACTCAGTGTATGTGTCAATGATGTTATAGATTCCAAGTGGTTGATTTTTTTAGGGAATTAATTTATGCTCTATTTATACCTGCAGATCATCACAGCAGCCGAAGTTGCTGTGCAGAGGGAGGAGATCCTCCGAGCATCAGGCCTCATCCCGTCACAGAGGGAGGAGATGCTCCGAGCATCAGGCCTCATCCCGTCACAGAGGGAGGGTATCCTCCAAACAGCCAGTGTCCCTGCACAGAGGAAGGAGATCTTCCGAGCATCAGGCCTCATTCCTGAAGAGAGAGAGGACATCCTCCTCACAGCCAGTGTCCCTGCACAGAGGGAGGGGATTATTCCAGCAGCTACTGTCACTGTGTGAAAGGAGAAGATCCTCCGAGCATCAGGCCTCATCCCTGCACAAAAGGAGTTGATCCACCTGATGGCCAGTGTCACTGCGCAGAGGAAGGGAATCGTCCCAAAGGCTAGTGTCCCTGCTGAGAGGGAGGAGATCCTCTGAGCATCAGGCCTCATCCTGCCACAGAGGGAGGGGATTCTCCCAGCAGCTAGCATCACTGCGCAGAGGGAGGAGATCTTCCGAGCATCAGGCCTCATCCCTGAAGAGAGGGAGGACATCCTCCTCACAGCCAGTGTCCCTGCACAGAGGGAGGGGATTATTCCAGCAGCTACTGTCACTGTGCGAAAGGAGAAGATCCTCCGAGCATCAGGCCTCATCCCTGCACAGAGGGAGTTGATCCACCTGATGGCCAGTGTCACTGCGCAGAGGAAGGGCATCGTCCCAATGGTCAGCGTCCCTGCGCACAGGGAGGGGATCATCCTAAAGGCTTGTGTTCCTGCAGAGAGGGAGGAGATCCTCCTCACAGCCAGTGTCCCTGTGAAGAATGAAAACAATCATCCACAACCACCTTCCATCATCCCCATGGTGGCACCACTGCGGAAATGGGATGGTGGAGCGTGTACTCCACCTGTGGATTTCTATTCCAAGAGAAGAGGTCACTTAACCTTACCTAATTAGTAAAGAAATTACTATTGTGATAGCGTGAGAATAAGTTGTGATAGATCAAATGTATGGCTCATGTGAGTGTATAGCTGTAATACTTTCATGCATTTTCTAGATAAAAAAGGTTTAGCTCCATTGTACTTTTACATTTGAGTCATTTAGCAGAAGCTCTTATCCAGAGCGACTTACAGTAGTGAGTGTATACATTTTCATACTCCCGTAAATCTCTCCAGGATTTCACATGGATTTTTTTCATATTTGCGGATAAATATGCTAGATTTTGCAGCGACAATTATGACATTTTGCATAGTAATATGCAATTGTTTTGTCCATTTGTTGCTAAAATGCGCTGACAAGGGAAAAAAATGTGTTGACGAGTCGCTTGATTGCACCATATTATGCAGTAAATGTGCGGTGATTGGTTGAAATTGCGAGCCCTCTTTTTGTACTGTGGTAATGGGTCAGTTCTATGCGATAATATTGTGATGTGACTATTTTATGCAGAAATAGTTTGGTGATTGATCAAATTTGTAAGCCCTCACATAATATGCAGGGAATTGTTGATTTTGCAACCAAAACAATGCGATGGAAGAGTCCTGGAGTAACCTCCCAGTAATCCCTGTGACGGAGTGTAGGTTAAGATTGGGTTGTAAAACAGAGTATCTGAGCGAGACGTTCCTACCTGTCAGCTAGTAATTGTTCTGTATGGTGACATGAGCAGAGTGGCCTGACTTCTCCCACTTATTACAGATGTCCGACTTAGATATGTTGAGCATCCTGCTATGATGTCTTATCACCAAGCCGGAACACTCCGAGGCCAACCCTCAGTGCGAGACTGGCAGGCGGCGGGTGGCTGAGCCCGAGACCCCTGCTATTCACAATAACAGTGGAGGCTGGCTGAGCTGGGACTTTGGGAGTGGAAGAGCTAATAAGAAGGAGGTTCATCTACCTGAGGACAGACAGATCTGTAAGGAACTGGTTATTAACACTATATTCTATGTAGAGACAATTGAGTGGATTTAAAACATATATTAAAAAAATTGTGGCTTGCTTCACGTTGCTCATATCTTCTTCCTCAGATTGTCTGGGATCCAACTCTGCACAGGTGGGTTAACAAAACTGAGCCCAAGGCTGAAGTACACACTGAAGTACACACTTAAACCATTGTATTTCAACTGTGCTAATATTACCAACAATTTGGATGTGTTTTACAGAAGAAGTGTGTACCACCACCTCCACCGATGGGGACATATGGATATCAGGGGAACACTGGCAGTGTCCCCAAAGGAGTGAATCCCTACTCTATGAAAGCAGGAGGATATTGCTTTAGAATACATGTGGTTTAACCAAAACTGTGTCAGCCAATCATAGATGTCCCTGGTGATCTCCTGCTAACACCTTTCCCACTGCCAGACGGTCTATGGGGCAGCAGATACCCCACAATACATGACAATGATGGGACCAACTCAAAGCCTCCAAGCCATGGGCCTGGACTGCTTACTAGACAGCTCTCTGGCTCGCTCCCTCCTTCACACTTTGACCGCATGTCACCAATGGTTGTGCCACCTGACACTCTACCCTACTGAGGTATGACTGGAAAATCCTTCCAAATTGTATCTATTCATCATTAACTGTGATTTGACTTTAACATAGCAAATGGCTGAAGTAGCAAGGATGTTAACTATTTTTCATTTTTGTCCAACAGGCCATTTTCCCAAATTGGATTTGCCATACATAGATTTTTTCAGCATTAAACATGTTTTAAAAGATGATCTTTTAATTAAATCTCTCCTTTGTGTCCTCATGTTCACATTCATTTGATGTGTTCTATCATCATTTACAATTCTTATTGCTTCTGCATTTACGTTACTTACTGTACAGACAAATAAATATTATATGCAGATGTTTTATTTTAGACATTACAAAAACCTTTTTTCATGCTTTCTGGATTTCTTACATTTACTTACTGTACAGGCAAGTATGTTTTATACACATATTTAAACAAAACAAAAACATTTTGTTTATGTATTCCGTAGATGGCGGCAGGGTAGCCTAGTGGTTAGAGTGTTGGACTATTAACCGCAAGGTTGCAAGTTCAAACCCCCGAGTTGACAAAGTACAAATCTGTCGTTCTGCCCCTGAACGAGGCAGTTAACCCACTGTTCCTAGGCAGTCATTGAAAATAAGAATTTGTTCTTAATTAACTGACTTGCCAAGTTAAAAAAAAGACACAATGAAATATATTTAGATGCATGTTCAGTTCCTAAATGTCAATATTTTTATTTTCTGTGCCACATGTTTATGCCCATTTATGTACATCCTGTATACACCTCACACACATGGTCAGGGGCTTAAAAAAGAAGAAAACAGTAACATGTCAGATATAGTTTACATTTTTGAGTTTGCATCCCAAGATGACACTTTAAATATTTCACAGAAGACTGAAATGTAACAAAACACCCATTGTGTTTATTGAGATGTATATTTCCCTCCAGTGATTCCCCAACATCTTGTCAACATGGGACCCAAGAATGGAGCAGATATCTTATACCAACCTATCTAAATAGACATGTATCCATAACAAGGCCCCTATACTGTCCAAAAATCTCTCCAAAATGTCACATATTTTAAAGCATCTTTATTTTCATGCATATAACTTGTCAAAAAATAGTTTTTTGACCAAATTCACATTCTTTTGTGTAGACAATCATTTTTTATGATTTCATGACTGTTTGATAGTAGGTCCCTGAATGGTCAAAAACCTCTTCAAACAGAAGTATGTTTGTAGCACAAAATATCTTACAGGAAGGCCCTCTTCCACTCTCTCATCATGTCACAAGCAGACAGGCTCCCAGAGGCAGGGCCATAAAAGGCCCCATCTCACTCAACTGCCGCTGCCCTCTCCAACAGCATGAATCAAATCAAAGTTTATTTGTCACGTGCACCGAATACAGCAGTGAAATGCTTACTTACAGGCTCTAACCAATAGTGCAAAAAAAAGGTATTATGTGAACAATAGGTAGGTTAAGAAATAAAAACAACAGTAAGAAAACAGTGAAAAATACAGTAGCGAGGCTATAAAAGTAGCGAGGCTACATACAGACACCGGTTAGTCAGGCTGATTGAGGTAGAATGTACATGTAAATATGGTTAAAGTGACTATGCATATATGATGAACAGAGAGTAGCAGTAGCGTAAAGAGGGGTTGGCGGGTGGTGGGACACAATGCAGATAGCCCAGTTAGCCAATGTGCGGGAGCACTGGTTGGTTTGGCCAATTGAGGTAGCATGTACATATATGTCCATGAATGTATAGTTAAACTGACTGTGCATATATGATAAACAGAGAGTAGCAGCAGCGTAAAAGAGGGGTTGGGAGGGGAACACAATGCAAATAGTCCGGTTAGCCATTTGATTACCTGTTCAGGAGTCTTATGGCTTGGGGGTAAAAACTGTTAAGAAGCCTTTTTGTCCAGACTTGGCACTCCAGTACCGCTTACCATGCGGTATCAGAGAGAACAGTATGACTGGGGTGGCTGGGGTCTTTGACCATTTTTAGGGCCATCCTCTGACACGCCTGGTGTAGAGGTCCTGGATGGCAGGCAGCTTTGCCCCAGTGATGTACTGGGCTGTACGTACTACCCTCTGTAGTGCCTTGCTGTTGGAGGCCGAGCAATTGCCGTACCATGCAGTGATGCAACCAGTCAGGTTGCAGTTCTATGCTCTCGATGTTGCAGCTGTCAAACTTTTTGAGGATCTCAGGACCCATGCCAAATCTTTTTAGTTTCCTGACTGGTTGCATCACGGCGGCAGCGTAGCCTAGTGGTTAGAGCGTTGGACTAGTAACCGGAAGGTTGCGAGTTCAAACCCCTGAGCTGACAAGGTACAAATCTGTCGTTCTGCCCCTGAACAGGTAGTTAACCCACTGTTCCCAGGCCGTCATTGAAAATAAGAATGTGTTCTTAACTGACTTGCCTGGTTAAATAAAAGTTTTTAAAAATCACTGCTTGGTACGGCATTTGCTAGTTTCCTGTATTTCTTTAAATTGCTTTTTTGCCTCAGCAGTTGTCCCAATGTGTTTTACAGATACTGTGGGAGATTATTCAATGTAACTAGGTGCAGTTGCTATGCTGAGAAAACATCAAGCATTGGCCGGATGCAGAAATTATGTCATCTAGTGCATGACTTCAATATTAGCAGGCAGTTTTTAGACTGTCCACTTTGAAGAGCGAAGACAGAATGGCTATATAAGGAATGGAACATATAGGACCAGGGTCCCGCTGCCATTATAAACTATACAGTTGTCAAATGTGGGCGTTAACAAGCAAGAACTGAAATGAAAAGATAATGATGGAGAAAGGTCAAGGGAAGCTAGGCTTGGCTTTGTTACGTTTGTAATAAAGTCTATTTTGAATTCACAAGTTCTAGTAAGAGTGTTATATTTCTGAGTCAATATTCCACCACAATCATGTAATAACCAAAAACGTGTTAAATCAAAATGTATTTCATATTTGAGATTCTTCAAATAGCCATCCTTTGCCTTGATGACAGCTTTGCACGCTCCTGCGTTGGCTGTGTGTCTTGGCTGTGTGCTTAGGTTCGTTGTCGTGTTGGAAGGTGAACCTTCGCCCCCAGTCTGAGGTCCTGAGTGCCCTGGAGCAGGTTTTCATCAAGGATCTCTTTGTACTTTGCCCCATCCATCTTTGCCTCGATCCTGGTGAGTTTCCCAGTCCCTGCCACTGAAAAACATCCCCACAGCATGATGCTGCCACCACCATGCTTCACTGTAGGGATGGTGCAAGGTTTCCTCCAGATGTGATGCTTGGCATTCAGGCCAAAGGGTTTAATCTTGGTTTCATCAGACGAGAGAATCTTGTTTCTCATGGTCAAAGTCTTTAGGTGCCTTTTGGCAAACTGCAAGCGGGCTGTCATGTGCCTTTTACTGAGGAGTGGCTTCCGTCTGGCCACTGTACCATAAGGGCCTGATTGGTATAGTGGTGCAGAGATGGTTGTCCTTTTGGAATGTTCTCCCATCTCCACAGAGGAACTCTAGAGCTCTGTCAGAATGACCATCGGGTTCTTGGTCACCTCCCTGACCAAGGCCCTTCTCCACCGATTGCTCAGTTTGGTCGGATGGCCAGCTCTAGCAAGAGCCTTGGTGGTTCCAAACTTCTTCCATTTAAGAATGATGGAGGCCATGGTGTTCTTGGGGACCTTCAATGCTGAATCATTTTTTTGGTACCCTTCCCCAGATCTGTGCCCTCGACACAATCCTGTCTCCGAGCTCTATAGACAATTCCTTCAATCTCATGGTTTGGTTTTTGCTCTGACATGCACTGTCAACTAAGGTACCTTATATAGACAGGTGTGTGCCTTTCCAGATCATGTCCCACCAACTGAATTTGCCACAGGTGGACTCCAATTAAGTTGTATTGTCACGTTCTGACCTTTATTTCCATTGTTTTGTCATTATTTATTATGGTCAGGGCGTGAGTTGGGGTGGGCAGTCTGTGTTTGTTTTTCTATGATTTTGGGATTTGTACGTTTCGGCCAAGTATGGTTCTCAATCAGAGGCAGGTGTCATTAGTTGTCTCTGATTGAGAAACATACTTAGGTAGCCTGGGTTTCACTGTTTGTTTGTGGGTGTTTGTTTCCGTGTCTGTGCTTTTCACCACACGGTACTGTTTTCGGTTTTCGTTCGTTCTACGTTTATTGTTTTTGTATCAGTTGTGTTCATGTTGAGATTTTCTTATTAAAAGAACCATGGACACTTACCACGCTGCATATTGGTCCTCCGATCCTTCTCGCCTCTCCTCTTCAGACGAAGAGGAAGAAAACCCTTACATGTATAAACATCTCAACGTTGATCAATGGACACAGGATGCACCTGAGCTTAATTTCAAGTCTCATAGCAAAGGGTCTGAATACCTATATGAATAAGGTATTTCTGTTTTTTATTTTTTTTATAAATTTGCACAAATTTCTAAACCTGTTTTGACTTTGTCATTATGGGGTATTGTGTGTAGATTGCTGATTGCTGTTTTATTTAATTAATCTATTTTAACTTAAGGCTGTAACGTGAAAAAAGTCAAGGGTTCTGAATACTTTCTGAATGCACAGTAGATTATCACTTGGGAATGATGCCAAGCGTAAACCAAGAAACAAAGTGTTTTTTTGCAACTTTTTCTAATCATAGTCGCACACTTCATGTAGCCTAGCCCATATGTTTTGATAAGGCTTGTATCACAACTAAAGTGGCCGAATAACTTCTTAAAATGTAACACATTAATCCGCTTTACAAGGGGTGCAGAGCCTAACTGGCATACATAAGCAGCGCATGAGTTTGGGTTAGATAACTTTCACCATAAAAAAATGTTTTTAATAGAAGCATTAGAGAATACAATAGACGACATGTGTCCGTAAGTGATTGACGACCTATTTTATGTGTCACGTGGTTATGTCCATTTATGTACATCCTGTCTGGATGTTCTCACGCTATTTCCATCCTGTCCAGATGTTTTCACGCTATTTCCATCCTGTCCAGATGTTTTCACGCTATCGAGTGAGTGCTTATGTAACCTGATAGTGCAGCTGTTTTGGGTAACGCATGTGTTTGCAATAAAGCTGTCCTGGTGATTGTGTTGTGACCTTTTTGAACTGAAAGAAAATGTGAAACAGTGGGACAATGTAGTGAACTTATGGATCTGCCGTTTAGGGATCGTGTATATGAAAAAGTAATTTCCGGGGTAGGTATGGATGAGTATAAGCAGGTGTTAGACTTGTCCAATGACAAGTCTAACACATATAAACCACAGAAAACATGGCTCCAATTCATTCATGACCAATTCTAGGTGTATTGTGATTTACCGTCAATCAATGAAATCGCTGTCTCTCTCTGTCTCTCGCCCCCCCTTGGGGTGTGTGTGTGTGTGTGTGTGTGAGGCCTGGTGTCAGGTTATGGGAGAGAGAGAGAACCCTTCCAGAGGTCTTCATTTCTAAGACATGAAAAGATCTGTCTTTCCAACAATTGAAAGTAATTGTACATTTAAAATATATATTTTGTGGTAATGTGTGATGTGTATGATATTTATAAAGGTTTAGTAAAAAAAACTAACAGGTATAGTTAAATATTGCATGGTAACTTTTAATAATAGTAATATGTTAATGGGGAAATAAAGGGTTTTAAAATGTAATTGACCTTTTAATGAAATATCATGCTCTGTCTCTGTGTGTGTGTGTGTGTCTGTGGGTGTGGGTGTGTATATGTGAGCATGAGCATGTGTGTGGGTGAGGCATGGGGTTACTGAAAACATTATTTTCTAAGACAAATACATTTAAAAAAACAGCCTTCCTACAATAAACGAATTATACATGTAAACATTTAATGGGAATTAAAGTGTAGTATTGTTGTGATAATAATACGTATGATTTATATAAATGGCATTTACAGTGGGGCAAAAAAGTATTTAGTCAGCCACCAATTGTGCAAGTTCTCCCAATTAAAAAAGATAAGGCCTGTAATTTTCATCATAGGTACACTTCAACTATGACAGACAAAATGAGAAAAAAAGTACCAGATAATCACATTGTAGGATTTGTTATGAATTTATTTGCAAATTATGGTGGAAAATAAGTATTTGGTCAATAACAAAAGTTTCTCAATACTTTGTTATATACCCGTTGTTGGCAATGACAGAGGTCAAACATTTTCTGTAAGTCTTCACAAGGTTTTCACACACTGTTGCTGGTATTTTGGCCCATTCCTCCATGCAGATCTCCTCTAGAGCAGTGATGTTTTGGGGCTGTTGCTGGGCAACACAGACATTCAACTCCCTCCAAATATTTTCTATGGGGTTGAGATCTGGAGACTGGCTAGGCCACTCCAGGAGCTTAAAATGCTTCTTACGTTGCCCGGGGAGTGTGTTTGGGATCATTGTCATGCTGAAAGACCCAGCCACGTTTCATCTTCAATGCCCTTGCTGATGGACAGAGGTTTTCACTCAAAATCTCACGATACATGGCCCCATTCATTCTTTCTTTTACACGGATCAGTCGTCCTGGTCCCTTTGCAGAAAAACAGCCCCAACGATGTTTCCACCCCCATGCTTCACAGTAGGTATGGTGTTCTTTGGATGCAACTCAGCATTCTTTGTCCTCCAAACACAACGAGTTGAGTTTTTACCAAAAAGTTATATTTTGGTTTCATCTGACCATATGACATTCTCCCAATCTTCTTCTGGAACATCCACATGCTCTCTAGCAAACTTCAGACGGGCCTGGACATGTACTGGTTTAAGCAGGTGGGCACGTCTGGCACTGCAGGATTTGAGTCCCTGGCGGCGTAGTGTGTTACTGATGGTAGGCTTTGTTACTTTGGTCCCAGCTCTCTGCAGGTCATTCACTAGGTCCCCCCGTGTGGTTCTGCGATTTTTGCTCACCCCTCTTGTGATCATTTTAACCCCACGGGGTGAGATCTTGCGTGGAGCCCCAGATCGAGTTAGATTATCAGTGGTCTTGTATGTCTTCCATTTCCTAATAATTGCTCCCACAGTTGATTTCTTCAAACCAAGCTGCTTACCTATTGTAGATTCAGTCTTCCCAGCCTGGTGCAGGTCTACAATTTTGTTTCCTTTGACAGCTCTTTGGTCTTGGCCATAGTGGAGTTTGGAGTGTGACTGTTTGAGGTTGTGGACAGGTGTCTTTTATACGGATAACAAGTTCAAACAGGTGCCATTAATACAGGTAACGAGTGGAGGACAGAGGAGCCTCTTAAAAAAGAAGTTACAGGTCTGTGAGAGCCAGAAATCTTGCTTGTTTGTAGGTGACCAAATACTTATTTTCCACCATAATTTGCAAATAAATTCATTAAAAATCCTACAATGTGATTTTCTGGATTTGTCTCATTTTGCCTTACAGGCCTCTCTCATATTTTTTAAGTAGGAGAACTTGCACAATTGGTGGCTGACTAAATACTTTTTTGCTCCACTGTATGTTTTGTTCGATAAAGTTCATATTTATATCCAGAAATCTCAGTTTACATTGGCGTGTTACGTTCAGTAATGTTTTGATTCCAAAACATCCGGTGATTTTGCAGAGAGCCAAATCAATTTACAGAAATACTCATAAAACATTGATAAAAGATACAAGTGTTTTACATGGAACTTTAGATAAGAAGTTTAATGCAACCGCTGTATCAGATTTTTAAAAAACGTTACGGAAAAAGCACAACATGCAATAATCTGAGTACAGCACTCAGACACAAAAACAAGCCATACAGGTACCTGCCTTGTTCTGGAGTCAACAGAAGTCAGAAATAGCATTATAGATATTCACTTACCTTTGATGATCTTCATCATAATGCACTCAGAGGAATCCCAGTACCACAAATGTTTGTTTTGTTCGATAAAGTCCATAATTTATGTCCAAATACCTCCTTTTTGTTCACGCGTTTAATTCCAAAATCCAAATTCATGACGCGTAAGACCAGACGAAAAGTAAAAAAATTCCATTACAGTTCGTAGAAACATGTCAAACGGTGTATAGAATCAATCTTTAGGATGTTTTAAACATAAATCTTAAATAATGTTTCAACCCGAGAATTTCTTTGTCTGTAGAAATGCAGCTAACTCTCACGGGGGCGCGCCTGAGTGAGCTCGTGGCACTCTGCCAGACCCCTGACTCAATCAGCTCTCATTCCTCAATCTTTCACATTAGAAGCATCAAACAAGGTTCTAACGACTGTTGACAGCTAGAGGAAGCCTTAGACACTGCATACTGGAAGCCCATAGACACTGTATATTGGATAGGCAAACCTCAGATTTCCCACTTCCTGGTCAGATTTCTTCTCTGGTTTTTGCCTGCCATATGAGTTATGTCATACTCATAGACATCATTCAAACAATTTTAGAAACTTCAGAGTTTTTTTTATCCAAATCTACTAATATTATGCATATCTTAGCTTCTGGGCCTGAGTAGCAGGCAGTTTACTCTGGGCACCTTATTCATCCAAGCTACTCAATACTACCCCCAGCCATAGGTTTAACTGCCTTGTTCAGGGGTAGAACGACAGATTTTTACCTTGTCAGCTCGGGGATTCGATCTTGCAACCTTTCGGTTACTAGTCCAACGCTCTAACCACTAGGCTACCCTGCGGCCTCTCATGAGTTACATTTTTTTTTGTGGTCCCCACCCCCATCAAATGTTGCCTATCCTTGATATATTCGAATGCAACTGCCTTTGGGTTGCTAGAGGTTCGGGTTAGACATCCACCCACCCTACTTTGGTGGTTACTTAAGGCAAAAACTAATCTCATGTGACCATACCAAAGGTACCAATTATTTTTTTGTGGCCCCTACCCCCCATCAAAGTTGCCCATCCTTGATCAATATGAACGCAGCTGCCACTTCATTAAAGACATTAGATGCAGTTTATCATAGTTCATCATGGCAATGCCTTTGACGCTATGTTAAGTTTGGCATTTAAAAAAAATAAGGAAACTATTAAAAATTCTCTTTTTGGACTATAATGCTGTTTAAAAGAATCAAATCTTCTCATGGACTCATTACAATAGTCCCTAAAGTGTTTGAGAAAATCTTGTTGATGCATTGATGGCCACTATACCAGTAAATGCATGTTAGGACATATGCTTTTATGCAACAAAAAAAACGTGTAAAAAATCTTCTTCTAATGAACCACAGGACCAAATGACACCACGTTTAAAATGTATGCCCATGGTACATGTCTTAACTTAGTTTGGGAAAGGCGAATGGATTCAAAAGATGACTGATTTTATTGACCAATCAAAAAAAGAATCTGATTTTACGTGTCCATTTAAACCACTAAATTCCCTCCACAGTGCCTATCAACTTGTCATCGCTATCACCGACATCCCTAAGATGAACCACACTAAATATGTTATTGATATCTCAAAAACAAGGAAACTATTAACTCATTCTGTGCATATGTAACGCTAATGCTAAATATTTCAAATATTGCCTCACTGTATTCAAATATTGCCGCACTGTACCTAGAGGCACATATGCTAATGCTAAAAGAATACTTAATCTTATAATGCTTTCACTAATTGCACATAAAGGACGATACAGTACCAGGCAAAAGCAGCCAACAAGTACATGATTCCATATGTGTCATTTCATAGTTTTGATGGCTTCACTATTATTCAACAATGTAGAAAATTGTTTTAAAAAAAAGGAACCCTGGAATGGGTAGGTGTGTAAACTTTTAACCGGTACTGAACATGATAGTTCTTGCTTTGTTATCCAACTCATCTCGTCCTTTGTCAAGTTGTGAACCCCGTACATTGCTGCTTGCAGATATATTTCAGGCTACACAGTGGAACTAAGCATTTATCAGTTATATTTTTCAATAATCAGTGCTTATATATCAAATTCTGACAGAAATGTATCAATTGCAGATAACCGAGAGCAGACTCTTTAATCTTTATATTTATCTTATGTGAAAATGGTTAAATCCATATTTATGCTACATTTGACAGTTACCCATCTCAGCAAAGATAGTTAATGACTTAATGCAACCAGAATTGGCACATTTATCCTAGGGACCTTTTAAAGCATTCAATTGAGTGTATGTATCCGTTAATGAGTGAGACTGGTTTGATCACGAAAGTAAATAATCCCAACTAGTCTATCATACCTAAACTTGCCACTATACCCTAAACCGAGAACCAAATACATTTTTATTTCAATATTCGTATCTTAATGTAACGATGTGTGTTTGTTATTTTAGGATAGAGAAGACAAGCGCTCCTTCCCTCTCAAGAGGCTGACTGTAATCCTGACAGACTACAGGAAGATACAGGTCATTATTCATAAACCAACCAGACTCTACATCCTGGGAAAAATAAACCCAGTCAACATTTGGTGTTGATGGTACATAAAAGCTCTTTTAATTTAGAATGTGGATACTTTTGAGATTGGAAAAGGTTCAGAATTCATGTAAGACAGCACAGTTAAAATACATGGCACATGGAAATCAAGAGAGGGTGGTCTACAGATATAGGTGGGATGGGCTGAGAGAAGCTGAGGGGGTGGGATTAAAAACTCATGAACTGTAACAGTTAGGACCGAAAGCACCAGATCATGTATATCGTATGTCTGAATCTATTTAATGTGTAAATCCAACAATATTTTATCATGTAACACTGTGTATAGAAGTACCATGTGTGTGAAATAGATTATTCATACATGTAACAAAGTGGCTGGGAAAAAAAAACTAAATGTAAAAAAGTTGTGTTTGTCCTCTGAAGAGAATGGGCCAATAAGACATCTTTAAATCAATGCAAAACATTATTATGCATTTAGATATCTTATACCTAAAAGTCAAAGTTTCAATTAATGGAATATGCTTGTTTTTGAAAAATATGATATGAGTGTGGCCTGTAGCCTAGTGGTGTGTTTTATAATTGTAGGATACAGAAGACCAGTCAGAGCCCAGAGAAGCCGAACTGGGTTCTGACTAACAGTGGAGTCCAGCACTCCTTTCCTCCCCCCAAGAAGCTGTCTGTAAGCATGACAAACTGCAGGAAAACAATGGACATCAGGGATTGGATTTCTCAGAGTAAGGGCATGTTTTATTAGAGCTCTGTGCAATGTTCCCTCTACTTTTCTTCAGCACTGAGCAAATTTCAGGTCTGCTGAGTGCAAACTTGAACGCTGTGAAAACTCTGTGCAACTTCCAGTGTGTTTAATTGAAACACTGAGGCTGTATCTGCTTTGAATTAGTTTCAGACAATGGTCAAGTAGGCTACTGTGGTAAACACAGTCCAGTTCAAAATGAACGGCACAGATGCGTATATAGAAATGGTTTATTTGCATATAGGCCTACTGCAGCTCGGCTTATGCCGCACCAGTGTGCGTCTCAATGCAATAGAATCCTACTCCCATGCGTTCTGCCTACAACAAAATCTCTTGCATCGAGTTGTTTCGGTATGTTGCATTGAAAGTGGCTAATATTGCGTTGATTCGATCACAATTCCCACAGTAAAGGGAAACATTAACTAAGAGGTAAACTCCAGAAAGTTGAATGAAGTTCAATCTTGTTCTTCTCTGCACGGTCTGATATTTCTTCTGCGCTGCAGTCCCGGGAGCTACGCGCAGCTTAGAGGGAACATTGGCTCTGTGCACTTTAAGGATATTTTCAAATATGCAACATACCACAATATTCAGCCACAATTCTGGAATTACAAATAGATTCATAGCAATTTCATAAACCCAGGTTTTTGCTGAAATCCTGTGCAAGTGTTTGATTGTGCTACCCCAGTCTCTCATTTCAACAGAAGAAAGACCCAACCCTCACCCTGCTCCAGGAGAAGCCAAACAACATCAGAAAACCAAAGCCAAGAAACCGATCAACTGCTCTCAACGTGAGAAGAAATGTATGTTTAACATTCCTGAAAATACACGAGCTTGTACATACAGGAGAGAAGCCATACCACTGCTCCCAGTGTGGGAAGAGATTCCGTGGTTTATCAGGCCTGCATGTACACAAGCGTATACATACAGGAGACAGCCCTTACCCCTGCTCTGACTGTGGAAAGAGTTTCAAAACAAACTGGATTAAAAATACAGAGTTCATACGGGAGAAAAACCTTACCACTGCTCTGACTGCAATAAGAGCTTCTCTCAAGCAGGAAATATGGCAAAGCATCAGAGAGTACATACTGGAGAGAAACCATATTACTGTTCTGAATGTGGGCATAGATTTTCTCGATTAGCACATTTAACAAGACACCAGCAGATACATACTGGGGAGAAACATTATCACTGCACTGAATGTGGGAAAAATTTCAGAGCAATGAGTGCTCTTAAATCACATCAGATGTTACATACAGGAGAGAAGAGGTATGGCTGCTCTGACTGTGGGAAAAGGGGTGTTACCTCAGGAAGCCTAATCAGTCACAAGCGCATACACACTGGAGAAAAACCTTACTGTTCTTACTGTGACAAGAAATTTGCACACCGCAATTCCTTAGCAGCACACAAGCGGTTGCACACAGGAGAAAATCCTTATCACTGTCCTGACTGTGGGAAATCATTCTCTCAGCTCAGTAACCTAAAAAGACACCAGCATGTACACAGGAGAAAACCCCTACTACTGCTCTGACTGTGGGAAGAAATGTATCTCCATGAACACACCAGAGGATACACACTGGAGAGAAGCCATATCACTGCTCTGACTGGGGATGTGTTTTGCAACATTAAGTGTATTAGTAGTACGTAAGCGAGTTCATACTGGAGAGAAACCATACAACTGCACTGAGTGTGGGAAACACTTCAATATGTCGCCATATCTTACTCTTCATCATAGAGCACATACCGGAGAGAAGCCCTACCATTGCTCTGACTGTGGGAGGGGTTTCACATTCGCATCCAACTTGAAAGAGCATCAAGAAAACAGTGTATGAGAGATCATGGAACTTAAACCATTAATGGAGTTAAGTGATTAGAATCCCAACCATGGATAGCCTTGACAAGAGCAGTAGAGTCCCAACTGTATGTTTGTATAATATACTTTACACTGGAGGTAATGAGCCATATTCAAAGATCACATATTCAAAAGTGGAAAATAATTCATATTGGATACGTTCCCTGAAATATTAATATGCAGTACTGCAGATTCTGGTACTTCTGAAGATCAAGAGTAATAATAGTAAAGGCGTACTACCCTTTTAATGGTGCAGTAACACAACCAGGCATGTTTATGACCAACCAGGCAGGTTTACTTAAGTAGGCTATACCTGGGCATGTTCGTCAACAAAAAAAATAATTCCTGTGTCTAAAACAGTGCACCCGCCCTTTGATGGAGGCAATTAACACAAGTGTAATGACAGACACACTTATAGCAGGAGTTGATTGATGTATCCGTCTGTCCCAGCCAGTCATTTGACTGTTTACCTCAAACCACACCGAACTGAAGCTATTACCACCCATTTAAGTTCATTCGCTAATTTCTCATGCAGTAATGATAAATGGTGTATTAGCCTGTTTTCTTTCCATCTTTGTTTTAATTATGATAGGCTCATGTTTTACCAGTATGCCGTAATGGCCCTTTTATGCCAGTAATCACCCGATTGAATCTGAATGGCACAACCAAAGGGTGATGATTGTAATAAAGATTGTTAACCGTTTTCAATTCGGACGTCTGGTCTCTTCTTGCCCAGACTCTAACCATTTCCAGCCTTCCAATATCCTGCATGCACATTCAAGTAATTAAATGGACCTACGTCCATCAACACTGCTTTACATTTCAATATACCTCAACACTTGAAATAGTTCTGAGCCAACTACATCAAATATTAACTGTAGAGCCAAAATAAAGCCAATGTTCCAGTGTTTGCGGAGACTGCAATCACGGCAAACGCTGCACGTCGAGTCAATCTGAAATTACCTTCATTTTTTTTATTGCAGATCTTCTGCAATATGGATTTAATCCCCCGTTTAGAGTTGTCAGACCGGGACCTCTGTGAAACTAAACTGACTGGTCAAGTGAGGAATCAGACACGAGGCTAGTTTATTTCAGTAGTGTTGGGTTTTATTCAGCCAAGTAGAGAAGACCTACAGCCCTAGGAGAACAGAACCTGTCCAACACACACTCAGTGAATCACAGAAGACACTGCAAAGTTGTGGGAAGTGTCATCCCAGCTTTGTGTGTATGTAGTACCCAAACAACCATTTAACAAGCAGCAAGCACTACTTTGTTGATCATTCCTTGATCCTGCTAAACTATATTTAATTACAGCACACCATCGTTCAAAGGAGGAATTTCTGATCCTCTTGAAGTAAGGTAGGTTTCAGACAGTGTTTGGAAATTAAACCAGCATTGATCAGAGGAAGGACAGAAGCATCATAATGCAGTCAAGCTTTTTTTGAGAGAGAAACAGGCACTCACAGGCATTAATCTACTGAGCCATGACAAACTGCACATCCATTGGCGAGTTAGAGCGGGGGCACCATTATTTAACAAGAAGGAAACTGTCTCTTTAAAAACTAGTCACAGACAAGCAGAAGGTCTTCATTATTGGGCCATGTTGCAAAGTTGAAAGGACCCCCCCCCAAACATCAGATTTTAAACACTGAAACGTAACCTTGATTAACTAAATGTTGCCGCTAGCCAAGTTTCACTTTGCAGCATGACCATCTAGTGATAAGTCATGGGGGTCACGGGTCACACATTAGATGACAGAGAACTGGATGCCATGCTTGTTGAGACGCTCCACCAGCTTAGTTTTGGCAAAGGTTGCTCCTGGGGTGTACACACCTCCCCTAAAGAGAGAGGAGGTTGAGATAACATACATCAGATGTAATACATGCATCAGATGTAATACAATAGCCACACAAACACTACCCTGTGTGTGTGAACTCACTTCTTGGGGAGGGCTGTGGGCTCGTTCAGGATGGTGATAGCGGCCTGTACCATGGCGATTGGCGTGGCCACGTAGCCCGCCTCTGAAACAGGGAGAGAAGCATTGTGTTAACCCCAGCGGTGGCAGATTACGTGGAGGGCTTGGACTAGTACGTTTTTGAGTGTTCAAGTACCTGGTCCTTGGACTAGTGTGCGGATCTTAGCATTGGGTCGTCCCTGGCTGGGGTCCTGTCCCTCAGTGTAACCTTCTCCGTAGAAGGCAAACTTGAAGGACGAACCCTCCATCTGAGTGACACAGAAATACACCAACCACTGACTAGAAGGACCAACCATCCATCTGAGTGACACTCAAACACGGCAATTTTGCAAACAAGAGATATTCATAAAACTGTACCTGCTTTCTTGTCGGGCCATCCTTGGAGAAGAAACCAAAGGAGAAAAACTCTGGATACTAAAGACAGAGAAGAGAGAGGGAAGATAGTGAGAGAGGTTTGAATATATATATATATATCATGTGTGTGTGTGTGTGTGTCCTTGTTCACCTTAATCAACAGGTCTTGTCCAAAGCTGAATTTGACCAGGAACCAGAACATCATCCCAGCGAATAGCATCTTGACAATGTTGGCCACACCTCCTACTCCTGCATATGCACCATACTGGACCTGGGGTCACACAAAAGGCCAAACAGGTCACAGAGGTCCATTTCTCAACTGGGTTTGGACGGGAGAGCCACATCACACTAAATGTGCGGATTGCCCAGAGAGAGAGAGTAAGCGAGAAAGGGGGGCTGAAGCTCATTAGCTAGAATTTGAATTGCAAGGGGGTTGGGCCCACAAGGGAGGAAATGTAGGGAAAATTGCATGGCATAGCTTCAAGAAAAGTCACTTTCAAACCTAGGGAATTCATGGCTGATCGAGGTGAAACAGTCGTTCTGCTCATGGATTATCCTCTTAAATGGAACGACATCATTTGAAACCACTAGTAATGCGGTGTACTCCATGAATGGTTCAATTGCCGAGGTGCAGTCACTTGAACATAAGCTCAAGTACACAGTACAAATATTTTACTGTACATTATGTATTTCCTATTGAACAAAAACATATGAATAAGGCTTGAAATGACATGTTTTCTCAATATAGTATTATCAAATTATAAAAGCACTAACTATAAGATGTAACCTTCCTCATAACTGTGAAATACATACTTGTATGTTTAGTGTTAGAGAAAATGTGCATATATTCAAAAGATTTCTCGATTAAAACATCTGCCCCCATCGCTATGAACGTCACAGAGCTGTAGCTTGGCTTCCTGAACTCGTGAGGAACTCACCTTTCATCTCATAATAATCTTGTCCATCTATGACAAACAAAGTGTTTAAAATCTATGGATTATTTTTAGATGAATGGCTACAAACCGATCTCAATGTGCTATAGTGATGAAACCACTCCCCTGCTGTGCTACGATGTAAGGATTGCAGGCATGTGCTTTGTCAGTGGCTGTGACGCAGGGCTCAGCAAGGAGTTGATGGACAGTCGGAAAACGGAATGAAATGGTAGGAGGGACATCCCAGCTTCAAGTTGTTTCAGATTTCACATCCTATGTCACACAGGTGCAAAAAACATACTACCGTGTCTGTGGGAACCAGGGCTATCGCTCAATCGTAACTGGTTACAGAACCACGCAGGTCCCCTAAACAGAGGACTTTACACCTAAGATTATGTATGTAGTAACTACACATTGACACAGAGCCCAAAGCGGGAGGTTTAAATTTTTTTAACAACTTTGTTATTCGTACCAGAGCGTGTCTTTCTTTGACTTGAATGCCGTTGTAAACTGCCAACCTTCCAGGACATAGACATGTCTTACATGGGAAGAAAGCTTCAATTGTTGTTACTCTAACTGCACTGTCCAATTTACAGTAGCTATTGCAGAAAAATAATACCATGCTATTGCTTGAGGATAGTGCACAACAACACATTTATTACAGCAACTGGTTTGATATATTCACCTCTGAAGGTAAATAATGTCCTTAAATTCAGTAATCTTGCTCCGATTTGTCATCCTGAGGGTCCCAGAGATAAAGTGTAGTTTTGTTTGATAAAAATATATTTCTATATTCAAATGTAGGAACTGGGGTCTACAGTTTGACCCCACTGCTGTCTCTGGCCCCACACCCACCCCGCCATCTAGATGTGTGAAGGTTAGTTAGTATATTTTCTGTAGGGAAGCTAATGATCCATCATGTTTGACATTCCTGGGAGTGTGTAAACATATTATTTTATTAGAATAGCATTTTTAGTATGTTCTCTATAGTTATGTAGTTGACGATGTATCAATTGACCAATTCGGTACAATTATTAATTTCACATTTCCACAAACTTCAGTGTTTCCTTTCAAATAGTATCAAGAATATGCATATCCTTGCTTCAGGTCCTGAGCTACAGGCAGTTAGATCTGGGTATGTCATTTTAGGAGGAAATTGAAACAAAATGGTCCGATCCTAAAGACGTTTTAAAATAAATAAGGCTTACATCAACTAAATGTACTCAATTATCATATCCTATTTCTCACGTTCAGACAGAGCCACATCCCACTAAAATTGCACTGTGCAAAATTGCACTGCAAAATTGCACAAGAACACACACTGGTCTCTCGCTCTGTGTGTGTCTGTGTGTGTGTGTGTGTGTGTGTGTGTGTGTGAGAGACCTACAGGAGTTTCCTGGTGTTCCTCCAGCAGAAAGCGTTGAGATCTCTTCACCACCGAGGGGTCGGCTCCCATGAATGGAACTGCATACTGCTGAACCTCATTGCTGTAGAACAGGGCACTCCTACACACACACACACACACACACACAATGTAAAGTTAATATCAAATAAACACACGTGCAAGCGCAAACACACAACACACAGCTCCCTGTACCTGCGTTTGATCTTTGAGCCCACCACAGGGAGAGGTTTGTGTCCAAACTTCTTCCTGAGGCTCCGCAGCTTCCCGCTGTCAGCAAAACCATAGATGGCCGACTTCCATGTCCCGTCATTGATAGAACCACCCTGAGACGGAGACAGAGAGAATGGAGTACCAACAAACTTTTAAAAACTGATTCTTACAAGGATGAGGCAGGGATTACAATGATTTACTGTTTACAGGACAAATGAGGCCAGGGCAGTGTGTGGGTTTATGGGTATTGGAGTCTTACCTCAGGTCCTGTGCTGGCTGTCAGGAAGCTCTCTAGAGCTGTGAGTGTCCCTGTGATAAGAGAAGAACACAACTGTGACACACAAACACACACCCAAAGGAGAGCACACACACATAAACAGCTGAAGTAAACTAACCTCAGGGAGATGTATAGATTGCAAAATAGTTGGGAAGAGATTTGCAATGTACCGATTCCATGGCACATGGTTTATGAACAGGTACGCAAAATGACGGCAGATTCAAAACATTGAATTTTTCAATTTAAATTATGCAAAATTCTTGCAACCAAAGGGGGAGGCTTGCAAGCCGAAGAACACCATCCCAACCGTGAAGCACAGGGGTAGCAGCATCATGTTGTGGGGGTGCTTTGCTGCAGGAGGGGCTGGTGCATTTCACAAAATAGATGGCAACATGAACCAGGGGGGACGGGGGTGGGAAATTGTGGATATAGTGAAGCAACATCTCAAGACAACAGTCAGGAAGTTAAAGCTTGGTTGCAAATGGGTCTTCCAAATGGACAATGACCGCAAGCATACTTCCAAAGTTGTGGCAAAATGGCTTAAGGACAACAAAGTCAAGGTATTGGAGTGGCCATCACAAAGCCCTGACCTCAATCCTATAGACAATTTGTGGGCAGAACTGAAAAGCGTGTGCGAGCAAATTTTCCATTTTTACTAGGATGAAATGTCAGGAATTGTGAAAAACTGTATGTAAAAGGTATGTAAACTTGGTATATATATACACACACACACAGATGTAAACTGTGTATATATGTACAGTTGAAGTTGGAGGTTTACATACACCTTAGCCAAATACATTTAAAATCAGTTTTTCACAATTCCTGACATTTAACCCTAGTAAAAATTCCCTGTCTCGGGTCAGTTAGGATCACAATAAGTTGGGTGAATTTTGGCCCATTCCACCTGACAGAGCTGGTGTAAATGAGTCAGGTTTGTAGGCCTCCCCCTTTTTCCTCCAAACATAACAATGGTCATTATGGCCGAACAGTTCTATTTTTGTTCCTTCAGACCAGAGGACATTTGCGATCTTTGACCAAAAAGTGTGATCTTTGTCCCCATGTGCAGTTGCAAACCATAGTCTGGCTTTATGGCTGTTTTGGAGCAGTGGCTTCTTCCTTGCTGAGTGGCCTTTCAGGTAACTCTGGGTCTTCCTTCCCTGTGGCGGTCCTCATGAGAGCCAGTTTCATCATAGCGCTTGATAGTTATTGCAAATGCACTTGAAGGAACTTTCAAAGTTCTTGAAATTTTCCAGATTAATTCATGGTCAGTCAAAGTAATGATGGACTGTCGTTTCTCTTTGCTTATTTGAGCTGTTCTTGCCATAATATGGACTTTGTCTTTTACCAAATAGGGCTTATTCGGTTTTACCACCCCTACTTTGTCACAACACAACTGATTGGCTCAAACGCATTAAGAAATACATTTCTCAAATTAACTTTTAACAAGACACACCTGTTAATTGAAATGCATTCCAGGTGACTACCTCATGAAGCTGGTTGAGAGAATAACAAGAGTGTGCAAAGCTGTCATCAAAGCAAAGGGTGGCTACTTTGAAGAATCTGAAATATATTGATATTTGTTTAACACTTATTTGGTTACTACATGATTCCATGTGTTATTTCATAGTTTTGATGTCGTCACTATTATTCTACAATGTAGACAATAGTAAAACAAAGAAAAACCCTGGAATGAGTAGGTGTCCAAACCTTTGACTGGTCCTGTATACAAATAAATATATATATATGGGGGATTGGAAATGATGCATATAATTACATTGATGGAAGATACCATCTATCTGCAATATTAAACCTGATCTACCCCCTAAAATATTTGTATAAAAACCCTCAGGGAGAGAACACACATACACACCTTTGAACTGGTCCCTGGTGTAGAGGACTCCCATGTCTGCAGGTATGGAGTCGAAGCCACAGGCCCCCACAATGTACACTCCTTTATCAGCTGCCTGACTGTCGTAGTTTAACTGCATACTCTCTAGGAACTACACACACACACACACACACACACACACGTAATAGGGAACAGCATGGCATCCAGCAGGCCTCCCATTACACCTAGTGGTGTGTGTGAGATATTGCTTCCAACTATCAAGTCTACAGGAGTGATGTAGTGTAGGGATCAGGGTCAATTAGGGCTTGAAGCCTTGTGAGTGTTATGTTGTCCACTTACCTGGGGTTCTCCACAGATGTCAATGCAGTGTGCCCCGTTCTCCACGCATGCCTTTACCACAGGTTCGCCCCAGAACCTGTACTACACACAAACACAAACAAAACCCCTTCACCAAGGTGCTTGTGTCACTACAGTATAATTTCTACTCCAATATAATTTCTTTATACATTTTGTATGAAGGCCTTTAGAAGTCATTATGATTTCATGTCATGTTCAATGTCTGGTCACTGCTGGACCATGCAACTGTGTTACACTCACAGCTATCGCTTTTCTCTCGACTGGCTAATCTAGCATGAACCGAATACAGTTCTCGGTTCGGCTTTCCTTTCAAACCTCCCCTGAAACGCTCTGGTGCCCCCCCTGGGGAGGCGCACCTGGGGCTGTGGCGGTCATGACATTCTGTCAGCCGGTTATCGACATGCAAGAGACTGCCAGTCTCACGGTAATTGACCATTAATTAACATGAACAAGTTTAACATCGCCAGGCAGACAAGCCACTGATGCATGCCTTTGGAACATTACATTTTAACATTAAATTTACACTGAACAAAAATATGAATACAACATTTAAAGTGCTGAAATAAAAGATCCCAGAAATGTTCCATACACACAAAAAGCTTATTCCTCTTAAATTGTGCACAAATTTGTTTACATCCCTGTGGGTGAGTATTTTATCCTTTGTCAAGATAATCCAGCCACCTGACAGGTGTGGAATATCAAGAAGCTGATTAAAACAGCATGATCTGCCTCCAGCATCGTTTTAGAGAATTTAGCAGTACGTCCAACCGGACTCAACACCTCAGACCATGTGTAACCACGCCAGCCCAGGTCCTCCAAATTCGACATCTTCACCTGCGTCGATCATTTTAGGAGGTGGGAGGGGGGTGCTGAGGATTATTTCTGTCTGGATTGAAGCCCTTTTGTTGAGAAAAACTCATTCTGATTGGCTGGCCTGACTGTACAGTGGGTGGGTCTATTCCCTATGGCTGCACCATAGATTAGGGCCTAATTTATTTCAATTGACTTATTTCCTTATATGAACTGTAAATCAGCAAAATCTTTGAAATTGGTGTAATTATACAACAATATTAAAACGCAACATAGGCTGCTTAGGTTTTATAGTGGAGCTGTGCATAATATGAGCAAATGAGAAAGAATATATAAACACTTCGCTCACTCCACGCATCAACCACTGTTTGAGAAGCATACTCTCGCTGCGCAACAGGTCATTTTCCGGCCAAACTCTGTAAACCATGGGCTCGCCAACCCTGCTTCTGAAGCTACCCAGCGCTTAATTTAAGAAACCAAATGAAATCTGTAAAAAAAAAAAACATTGATAGTAACAGGGTTTCACTAAAATGTTGACAGCCCCTCTGCACGCTCGATACATTAATAAAGGAGAGAGAGGTGGATATGCATGCTGGATCAGATATTTTGTATAACTGAAAAAGTAATGGGTCACCCAATTAATTATGAAAATGTAAAATTACATACAAATTCCCTGTAGGCTAAATGTAAGCCGCCCTGCACAATCAATAAACTAACAGCATCGCCTAGGGCTATACGTTATCTCCCATACTCATGGATATACATTTTTGGAGCAATAGCAAAAGGCAACCTGTCCATCCAGTATGCATGATCAAATCATCTCAGATCTGTGCATAGGGTCCAGGAGTCCATTTGGGATTGGGACCTGTCTGTTCTGAACAATACATTTCTATCTGAACTTTGTGTAACGTTTCACCTTCCTGAACACGCCCCAGGATGTGTTTGAAGAAGGTAGGGAGTAGACAGAGAGGCTGAGGTGATGATCAGAAATGACAACAGCGCCCCCTACTGGTGGAGATGGGAATAGACACTTTGCACTTCACGCAGAGTTCTGTGGTGAAGTTGTGTATCACAATGACAGGGATTCTACCACACCCAGTCACACCTGACAGCCCTGTAATGGCTGTGTGTGTGTGTGTGTGTGTGTGTGTGTGTACACAAGGTGCACTGGTGATAGCCATCATCATCATCATCATTGCAGGTGTTTCACAAGCTGTGAGGTTATGGCCTTACTGCTATCAGGCCACTATCTGCAACCCCATGGCACAACAGGAGAGCAGAGTGGTGATCAGGTCTGATATCAAGACAGTCTTAGATATGAACATAACGGTAGATGAGAGCAGAGCGGTGATCAGATATAACTTATGACATACTCATTGCGTCTCTGCAGTACTTACACAGTGTGTATGTCTACAGTATTTACCAGATGTCTGTGGGTGTGTGTGACTGCTGTAGTGAATTGCATCTCCACAGTCAGCTCTGCTACCTAACTCAAACCCGGCGTTTTTTCGTCAATAATTAACATACTGGTAGGACTCGGGTATCATTAAATTGATCACTAACATTTTGAAGCCAAGCCATTTGCACAGTGGGGCGGCAGGTAGCCTAATGTTTAGAGCATTGGGCCAGTCACCGAAAGGTTGTTGGATCGAATCCCCGAGCTGTCAACGTAAAAATCTGTCGTTCTGTCCCTGAACAAGGAAGTTAACCCACTGTTCCCCGGAAGGCCGTTATTGTAAATAAGAATGTTCTTAACTGACTTGCCTGGTTAAATAAAGTTCAAATTAAATATATAAAAACAGTCATATCTGCTTCAACCTCATCAAATATAAGACAGGAGAGATTATTTCACAGAAAATAAAAAAGTTTGAGTTTAGTGACGAAAACTATTTAACAGTTCACTGCTCTCTAGGGTTGGGCAGTATCCAGATTACCATATTGTCATACCGCCCCTCATGCCCTTTGGGCATTCATTACCAGAACGCTAACAAAATTAGCACAAGTAATAGCAAATTTCTATGGAGGCTGCTAGCTAAATATGTGAACGAGAACAAACAAAAATAAAACTAATTGCAAAGACAGGCAATCCAGCTCATAAAGTTGTACATGTATAACTAAGTGCTACAGAACGTCAGTTTTGGTGAGTTTGGATATTTACAAGCGAATGTGAACTCGAGAAATTGAGCAAATGAACAAAGTTGACACATGCTTGTCTGAAGGAAAAACAGTAATGGCTCTGGAGCACCATGTGTACACGCTGCGTCTGTGTGGAGCCGGAGTCGCTAGGGCAACGGGCCTGCCTGCTCTGCTCAGAAAAGATGGGGGAGGAGCAGACAGGCAAAGAACGAAGAGGAGAAAAAAAGGAAATCAAAAAATAACAGCTGTACAGATAACTCATCCAAAGGGCTTTGACTTCCTAAACACGGCTGAAAGCTAACAAAATATAATGCACGGTCACCTTATTCATTTCAGCCACTTAAGATGAACTACTATAGTAAATACATTTAAGAAATATGTTGCTGCGTTTTGTAAAAGCATATCTAAAATGCTTTCTGTTGAAATTTCTGCTCTTCATCAGACTAATTGTGTGCTTAAGTTGCACTTCTCCACTCAGATGAGATATCTTGAACGGGCATTCTAAACTCAGCAAAAAAACGAAACAAAAAAATCCCTTTTTCAGGACCCTGTCTTCCAAGGATAATTCGTAAAAATCCAAATAACTTCACATATCTTCATTGTAAAGGGTTTAAACACAGTTTCCAATGCTTGTTCAATGAACCATGAACAATTAATAAACATGCACCTGTGGAACGGTCATTAAGACACTAACAGCTTACAGACGGTAGGCAATTAAAGTCACAGTTATGAAAACTTAGGACATTAAAGAGGCCTTTCTACTGACTCTGAAAAACACCAAAAGAAAGATGCCCAGGGTCCCTGCTCATCTGCGTGAATGTGCTTTAGGCATGCTGCAAAGAGGCATGAGGACTGCAGATGTGGCCAGGACAATAAATTGCAATGCCCGTACTGTGAGACGCCTAAGACAGCGATACAATGAGATAGACAGCTGATCGCCCTTGCAGTGGCAGACCACGTGTAACAACACCTGCACAGGATCGGTACATCCGAACATCACACCTGCGGGACTGGTACAGGATGTGTCGTGGAATTATCAGAATTTGTTGGTAACATTTGTAAGATGTTTAATATTCATCAAATGTGTGTAAGTTACTTCTCATAAGAATGTATTTTTTTGTACTAGAGTGCTGGCCATTGGCAGTTATCTGTTCTATGTCAGGACTAAGTTGCATGGGCCGCTGAGAGGGGAGAGGTGTCATCATGTGTAAACATATATTTTACTCCCTACCTTTCCCAGTGGGGAAAGGAGGGTTTGCAGTGTCTGGAATCATTCTATGCTCCCTCTTATGTTGTTTCTATCTTAACCTATAGCCTCACCCCCTCTCTGTGAGTTTGTATTTAGAGTGGGTTGTATATAAATGACAATTTGATATATGCCTGTTGATATGGAGGAATTGGTTTATGGTTCTGGGGTTTGGGAAAGGAGACAAAGCTGAATGATGAATTATGTCTATGCTGTCTGACTATGTGTGTCTTTGCTATTAAAAGGAACTCAGTTGCATTGTAAGAGGACTCTCAGAGAATCCACTGGGAGACACTGAATTTATCTGAGAGTCACAGGATTGTGATAAGAGCTCATATAATTAAAGATGGACTTGTATAACTAACTCTGACGTGTGTGTGTGTGTGTGTGTGTGTGTGGTTTGCTCCCATGATTTGGTAAATAGAGGAAATTTCCACGACAGATGGCAACTGCCGCCTGAGTTACACCAGGAACGCACAATCCCTCCATCAGTGCACAGACTGTCCTCAATAGACAGAGAGGCTGGACTGAGGGCTTGAATGCCTGTTGTAAGGCAGGTCCTCACCAGACATCACCGGCAACAACATCACCTATGGGCACAAACCCACCGTCGCTGGACCAGACAGGACTGGCAAAAAGTGCTCTTCACTGGGTAGTCGTGGTTTTGTCTCACCAGGGATGATGGTCGGATTCACGTTTATCGTTGAAGGAATGAGCGTTACACTGTACTCTGGAGTGGGTTCGATTTGGAGGTGGAGGGTCTGTCATGGTCTGGGGCGGTGTGTTGCAGCATCATCGGACTGAGCTTGTTGTCATTACAGACAATCTCAATGCTGTGGGTTACAGGGAAGACATCCTCCTCCTCCCTCATGTGGTACCCTTCCTGCATGCTCAACCTGACATGACCCTCCAGCATGACAATGCCACCAGCCATACTGCTCATTCTGTGCGTGATTTCCTGCAAGACAGGAATGTCAGTGTTCTGCCATGGCCAGTGAAGAGCCCGGATCTCATTGAGCACATCTGGGAACTGTTGGATCTCCCCCAGAAATGCCCAAGAACTTGCAGGTGCCTTGGTGGAAGAGTGGGGTAACATCTCACAGCAAGAATTGGCAAATCTGGTGCAGTCCATGAGAAGGACATGCACTGCAGTACTTAATGCAGCTGGTGGCCACACCAGATACTGACTGTTACTTTTTATTTTGACCCACCCTTTGTTCAGGGAAACATTCAAGTCTGTGGAACTTGTTCAGTTTATGTCTCAGTTGTTGAATTGTATGTTATGTTTGCTGAAAATAAAACGCAGTAGACAGTGAGAGGACGTTTCTTTTTTTGCTGAGTTTATAAACAGACAGCACTCCCAACTTTTGTAGAGGTAGCCAGCCTACTTTTTTTCTGCTAAAATGCAAGATCAACTTTAAAAGCTACAATATGTACATTTTTAGGCGACCTGATCAAATTCACATTAAAAAAAGTGAGTTTAAAAATGAATCTGACATCCTCATTGGAAGCAAGTCTAAGAAACGGTAGATCTGTTCAATGTGCGCCATTTCTATGCTGCCCGTTCTTAAGTTTAGCTATGGGTCTTTTACGTTCAGTTTTGTACACCAGCTTAAAATACAACATTTGGTTATGGGAAATATATTTCACAGCTGTTAGATAGTACAATGATTCTCTACACAAGGATTGCTTTTTTTGGTCACAATCTGAAATTAGGCAAACTACTAGAATTTTAGCAACCAGGAACTGGCTAAGCGGTTTCTGCATATTGCATTTTTAAGCAAAACGATAGGAAATGTAGCTGGCTACATTGTTTCTATGATAAGCATTAGAAATATGTCGTCCATGTATTGTTTTTCAAAAAAATACTTAGCTTTTTCATTGTAAGCTAATTTACCTGTGTGGCTGCCATCTAAATCGCTTTGCACTTTGTCATCTGATGAAAATGAAGCTATTTCCTGCAGAATGTGTTTTCTGTGAAGGAAAATACTATCTGCTTCGTCTCCTATTGCACAAGTTGACTGCAGGGGTTTTACTTAAAAAGCAGCTATTGAGCAGGGCAGTCAAGAGGAGCTGTTGCTATGGATACGTGTGCTAACTAGCTAGCGCCATGAGCATAGTGCATGCAGAGCGAGATGCCTGTAGCAGGGAGCGAATGACTGACAGAGGAGCAGTTCATGGATTTACTAAAGAAGGAAGTTATTTCTGACTTCAGGCAGGGCTTTAAATTGGGAAGAAGCAATCGGGCCTAGGTAGGGAAGGGCCTGAATGTTCACAGGTATGGGTAGGGCTCGGGTTTAAATGCATGCCCGTGGAGGGCTCTACAGTCAGTACTTACTGGCCCCACACAGTTGTGAACAATGATAGCCTGTTTGCACATGGCAGACAGAGTCGGGCTCTTCCACATCAGCCACGATGACCTCCACCGCAGACTGACTAATCTAGTGTGTCCCGAATACAGTTTGTTTTGGCTCTCCTTTCACACCTACCTTGAAACTCTGGTGCCCCTCTGGGGAGGCATGCCATATTTTGAAAACCTCTGATATAATGAATATGGTGGAACTTTCACCTAGTCTATCAGAGGGAAAGGTGGAGCTATTACCATATTGATTGCCCTGTGAAATCCTCTCAGATCTGTGCATAGGGTCCAGGGGTCCATTTGGGATTTAGACCTGTCCGTTCTGAACAATACATTTCTATAGAAACGTCGTCTAACGTCGCACCCTCCTTATTTTATTTATTTATAAGCAACACAAAAACACATACAAATGACTACATCATACAAACATCACACCCTCTCAAGCCCACACTACCATTGCCTTCATATAACTTTCTGTCGTCGCCCACGTGCTAACATTTTTTAGACAATAAAGCATTTGACCTTTCCATTATGTGAAAGACGGAGGATTGGCTGATTTCCAGTTTGAGTATAATTTTTTTGAAAGATAAATTTACAAGTAGAGTATTGTCCAACCCATTAGATATCTCACTGCACCCTCATGTGCCATGTCTTGAAATAGATTAATTAAAAGTATATTTACATTACAATATCTATCTCTGACACCCATCTTTCCAACTCCGCACATAACTTTAGAATTTTGTAGCATTCCCAGAAGGCATGAATTGTTGAGTCATTAGTAGTTTTACACTGCAGACACGACTTGTGACATTGTACTCTCCTGAACACACCCCAGGAGACAGTTGAATGTGTTTGAAGAAGGTAAGGAGTCGACAGAGAGAGGATGCAACTGCAGCCCGCAATTCGGGGCATTCCTGCATATGCAGGAAACCCTCTTTTTACTTCTAATATTAAGCTATGACTCCAGTACATACAGTGGGGCAAAAAAGTATTTAGTCTGCCACCAATTGTGCAAGTTCTCCCACTTAAAAAGATGAGAGGCCTGTAATTTTCATCATAGGTACACTTCAAATATGACAGACAAAATGAGACAAATCCAGAAAATCACATTGTAGGATTTTTAATATATTTATTTGCTAATTATGGTGGAAAATAAGTATTTGGTCACCTACAAACAAGCAAGATGTCTGGCTCTCACAGACCTGTAACTTCTTCTTTAAGAGGCTCCTCTGTCCTCCACTCGTTACCTGTATTAATGGCACCTGTTTGAACTTGTTATCAGTATAAAAGACACCTGTCCACAACCTCAAACAGTCACACTCCAAATCCACTATGGCCAAGGCCAAAGAGCTGTCAAAGGACACCAGAAACAAAATTGTAGACCTGCACCAGGCTGGGAAGACTGAATCTGCAATAGCTAAGCAGCTTGGTTTGAAGAAATCAACTGTGGGAGCAATTATTAGGAAATGGAAGACATACAAGACCACTGAATCTCCCTCGATCTGGGGCTCCACGCAAGATCTCACCCCGTGGGGTCAAAATGATCACAAGAACGGAGCTGGGACCAAAGTAACAAAGCCTACCATCAGTAACACACTACGCCGCCAGGGACTCAAATCCTGCAGTGCCAGACATACTGGCTTAAGCAGGGGGACACATGTCCAGGCCCGTCTGAAGTTTGCTAGAGAGCATTTGGATGATCCAGAAGAAGATCGGGAGAATGTCATATGGTCAGATGAAACCAAAATATAACTTTTTGGTAAAAACTCAACTAGTCGTGTTTGGAGGACAAAGAATGCTGAGTTGCATCCAAAGAACACCATACCTACTGTGAAGCATGGGGGTGGAAACATCATGCTTTGGGGCTGTTTTTCTGCAAAGGGACCAGGACGACTGATCCGTGTAAAGGAAAGAATGAATGGGGCCATGTATCGTGAGATTTTGAGTGAAAACCTCCTTCCATCAGCAAGGGCATTGACGATGAAACGTGGCTGGGTCTTTCAGCATGACAATGATCCCAAACACACCGCCCGGGCAACAAAGGAGTGGCTTCGTAAGAAGCATTTCAAGGTCTTGGAGTGGCCTAGCCAGTCTCCAGATCTCAACCCCATAGAACATCTTTGGAGGGAGTTGAAAGTCTGTTACCCAGCAACAGCCCCAAAACATCACTGCTCTAGAGGAGATCTGCATTGAGGGATGGGCCAAAATACCAGCAACAGTGTGTAATAACCTTGAAGACTTACAGAAAACATTTGACCTCTGTCATTGCCAAAAGGTATATAACGAAGTATTGAGAAACTTTTGTTATTGACCAAATACTTATTTTCCACCATAATTTGCAAATAAATTCATAAAAAATCATACAATGTGATTTTCTGGATTTTCTTTCTCATTTTGTCTGTCATATTTAAAGTGTACTACCTATGATTCAAATTACAGGCCTCATCTTTTTAAGTGGGAGAACTTGCACAATTGGTGGCTGTGCTGCCATCCTGTTAGAAGGTAACAGATTATTTTATTACAATGGTTAAATTGGATTTTCATTGTGTTCAATGGTGTTATTTGCCCCCTAGTGGCGCTTTCTGGTACTTAGAAAGACGACGCAAACAGGAAGTACAGAATTTGTTTTGCACGCATAGAAACAGCTACAAACAACGCTACGGTGCAGGTCTTTCAATGTAGTTATTTCTTGTCACGCTTCAGCATTGGAAAAATATTTGTTTGTAAGTTCGATTCAAGCATTTAGCTAATGATGATAATCTTGTTATTGATAGAGTTGCTTACATATCAATGTTGGTTGCATTTACTCACAAATTGCAATGCCTTTAATGTATGTCGTTAGCTGTATTACTTTGCTCATGCGTCATGCAAACGAATTGTAAAATATACAATGCTGTAGTTTTGTTACTGTTTCTAGTGTAATATGCTTTGTTATTCTACATAGATGGTTATACATTATTAGTGTAATGAAAGGAGCCAATTGCCATATGGTTAACAACTAGCTATATGGTTTGGCATCATGCCAGATGCATGGTACCTTAGCGCGTGCTTTGTATTTATGCAACTTCAAATGTTTAATGTACAGCTACAGTATGTCGGTGTGAATTGAACACTGAAGTATATTCTTTTCTGTATTTTGCAGTTTCACAACATAAACGTTTACAATATATTCATTCAAGAAAAGTCACGCCTTGGGAGTTTTATTGAAGACTTAGCTGTTAGCTATCTGTCTAGTTTTGCATGGGAACGCAACTCAAGGGCAGAATAGTGGCTGACTAAATACTTTTTTGCCCCACTGTACATGGGAGGCAAAGGGCGCTCTAGTACAGTAAATGGTGGTAATGCACCCTAACATTGGATACCAACCCCATAAACCCCACAGAAGAAAAGGCGGGGGAGACAATGGTAGATAGCTATATCTAGTACACACCAGTAGTGTCCTTTGCTGTAATGGATGTGGGTGTGTGTACAAGGTGCACTGGTGATAGCCATCATCATCATTGCAGGTGTTTCACAAGCTGTGAGGTTATGGCCTTAGTGCTATCAGGCCACTATCTGCAGCCCCATGGCACAACAGGAGAGCAAGAGTGGTAATCAGGTCTGATATCAAGACAGTCTTATATACGAACACAACGGTAGAGGCAGCATATGAAATATTGCTTACTTATGACAGACTCATTGTGTCTTTGCAGTACTTACACAGTGTGTGTGTCTACAGTATTTAAAATGTGTGTGTGTGTGTTGCATCTCCACAGTCAGTACTTACTGGCCCCACACAGTTGAGAACAATGACAGCCTGTTTGCACATGACAGCCAGAGAGTCAGGCTCTCCCACATCAGCCACGATGACCTCCACTGCAGTCCTCAGCTCCGGCTTACCTAATAACATAGCAGAGGACTCAGTCATTTCACCTTTATATTAGAAACATCTACTTACCAATACACCTCGTTATGTGTTTAACTAAATCCCTGAGGACTTGTCACGGACCAACACCACCACCACTGGGCGCAACAGAGTCTCTACTTCTTAAGGCGGCTGAAGAAATTCAGCATTGCCACCCCGGGTCCTCTCCAAATACTACCTGTGCACCATCGACATGGCCTGGTACGGGAACAGCTCTGGCCATGACCGCAAGGCCCTCCAGCGGGTGGTGAAGATGGCCCAGTACATCACTGGGAACGTGCTCCCACCCATCCAGGACATCTACTGGAAACGGTGCCTGCGGAAGGCCTGCAGCATCATCAAGGACCCCACACACCCCAGCCACAAGCTGTTTACTCCCTTACCGTCAGGCAGACTGTATCAGAGCATGAGGTCTGATACCAACAGGCTCAGAGACAGTTACTATCTACAAGCCATCAGACTGTATCAGAGCATGAGGTCTGATACCAACAGGCTCAGAGACAGTTACTATCTACAAGCAATCAGATTGCTGAACACGTTCACTGGACTGAGCACCTGCTCTGACTCTCCACACCTTAGCACCCATACAATTGCCGCTACCAGACTCTTATGATTGATTGCTAAATGCTTCCCCAAAACATGCAAATAAAAATTAATTGTGGCTTCCTGTATTATACTGTTGGATTCGACAATTTGAACATTGAGATATTAAATAAATGATAGGAAAGAGGCATAGAAACAAAGGAGAAAGAGACTGGACCTCTGTAGAAAGACATAGCTGTGGAATGTGTTGGGGGACAGGAGCAGAGCACCGTGTTGACACACGGGGAGACAGATGGACACCTGTGGATTAGATGAAGGAGGGGCTGAGGTCAGGGGGCGAGGACAGATTCCCTTAAGGGAGTAATAAGGGTTTGGTATCCCTGTTACCCTCTTTCTTCATAACATGTAAGGATTGGAGAGAAGGCGTGTATTAAGTAGGATGTATGTAACTGTGATGGAGAGAAATGTTTTTGGTGTCTGAAAACAGCTGTACAGAACCTTTGGGAAGGATTAAACTTGGTTAAAGCTTCTCTAGCGTCCGTGAGTTATTTACTCCGAAAAATAGGAACCTAACAATACTTATGCTAAAAAAATTTATTCTATTCTACTGAGCCATTTACTTCATGTTCATATTCTTATCTTTTATTATTTCTTACTGTTGCTGCATTGTCCAGAAGGAACCTGCCAGTCAGAATGTCGTTGGGCAGTGTATACTATGTGTATCCTGTACATACAACTTGAATCTTTAACTAACTATGGTGATACATGAACAACCTGGTTTAAAAAGCCCAGTGACCAAAGAGTTTGTCAGACCCCTGAACTGAATTCTGCATGTGTAGCCTGTGTGTGTGAGATCTGTGTGCACGTAGCCTATAGCTTGGGGGGAAACAGACATTGCTATCCGTGTTCCCCAAGCCTCCGTGTCACTGTTGCCTTCAAATGTAGACCAGATAAAAGATCGAAGTACTAAAAGCTGCTATATTTGTATTCTGGTTCAATAAAGTACATTTGAGGAGCATCAACAAGACACCGTTTGTTCTCTTTTCTGTGCTGCTTTGTCGGGCCGGGACAACGCCTATATCGCAATATTTTTTCCACGGCAGAAATGAGAACACGAAGCAAACCAAACTGCTTTGTCCTTTAAAAACATGCTGTATGTAAAATACTGTATTACAAGAGAATGTTGGTTTCCAACATTCCTAAAGAAGTTCTATTTCGCGTTAAGTCTTGTTTCCTTGCCACAGCACCAATGAGTATAGCGATAGTGCTATCGTCCCGGGCCCACAATGCTTTGCATCAGCCCCCTGAATAAGTTAACATGTTATAATGCACATTGGCACATTACCCCCTGTAGCTCATGACTAAACATGGACTGTTGGAAGTTAGGCACACGTTGAACTCTGTGCCGTAGCTATAACAGATAGGAAAGCACTGCCCTATTGAAACCTCACTGATGGAGGCAAAACATGGGCCATAGAAGGATGAATGGCTATCAAATAAGTCATATTGTACACACATGACAAAGTACACTACGTGTCTCTTGCATATCCCAAACAAGCACTCTATACCTGCAAATGTATTATATTTAGAAGATATCGCCTAACCCATGACAATTGTGTCTGAAATGTCAACCTGGCCATGTGATGGGGGGCATGTAGACTGTCACTGTTGGGCAGGGTAACCATTGAGAGGCCAGGGGGTGGGTTTGTATAGAGGCTATTGCACACTGCAGGGGCATGTAGACGGTCACTGTTGGGCAGGGTAACCATTGAGAGGCCAGGGGGTGGGTTTGTATAGAGGCTATTGCGCTGCAGGGGCATGTAGACTGTCACTGTTGGGCAGGGTAACCATTGAGAGGCCAGGGGGTGGGTTTGTATAGAGGCTATTACGCTGCAGGGGCATGTAGACTGTCACTGTTGGGCAGGGTAACCATTGAGAGGCCAGGGGGTAGGTTTGTATAGAGGCTATTGCGCTGCAGGGGCATGTTCAAACAGCTGTTGGTGAGGGCTATCCCGGGAGGGCAGAAGGAACAAAGCACAGCTCCATTCTCCCTGATTCCAACCCCAGCAGAACCTAGGCTATCCCTTTTCTGGCAAGCCAACCACTCTCCGATTTAAAATGAATACTGAATGTATCGAGTGCTGCAACTTTGTAGAGTGTGAGATATCTGGTCTGACAACATATTCCCAGCTACCACAACAACTACTACTGACAGACATTCCTTATGTCCGTGCAATTGAGATGTATACTTCTTTTTTTTCTGCAAGCCCATGGCAGTAAGCGCAATGCAAGTGCAGAAGATCCTTGATCAAAACACTTGGTTGTACGATAGCTGATACAACACAGTGAGTGACTAGGTTTTAAATTAGTCCAGGTGAGTGTCCTGTCTGGCATGACACACAGTAAACTCAGTGTAGACACGACGACACCGAGCTGTCAAGAAAGCTTCCTTGAATCCCCCTGGAAAATCTGATTACAATGCACAATGGTGTCAATCAACTAACTAGACCAAAGGTCATCACTGGTTAATCTCTCGTGGACAGTGTAAACATATTTACGGGAAACTTTAGATCTGAATTAACTGGGATTACTCTCTAGTTAGCATCCAGCGTGACCAAATTAAAATGTGTAATATAAATTGTATTAGCTAGTTTAGGGCAATGTCAATGAAGCCAGTCTGATGATGATGCTCGGTCACCAGACTGAGCGCACTGATTAAGATTTGAATTCTAAAGACGTTATTGTCCCTAGAATTTCTAAGCAAACAGCTGGAGGAAGGGCTTTCTCCTATAGAGCTCAATTTTTATGGAATGGTCTGCCTATCCTTGTGAGAGACGCAGACTCAGTCTCTTAAGTCCTTACTGAAAACTTGTCTCTTCAATAGGTCCTATGATTGAGTGTGGTCTGGCGAAGGTGAAGAGCGAGGCACAGGAACGACGAACTGCCCTTGCTGTCTCTGTCTGGTTGGCTCCCTTCTCTCCACTGGGATTCTCTGCCTCTGACCCCATTACAGGGGCTGAGTCACTGGCTTACTGGTCCTCTTCCATGCCGTCCCTAGGAGGTGTGCGTCACTTAAGTGGGTTGAGTCACCGACGTGACCTTTCTTTTCCGGTTTTGCTTCCCCCCCTCGGGCGGAGGAGGAGATCTTCGTGGGCTATACTCAGCCTTGTCTCATGGTAGTAAATTGGTGGTCTGTTGATATCCCTCCAGTGGTGTGAGGGCTGTGCTTTGGCAAAGTGGGTGGGGTTATATCCTGCTTGGTTGGCCCTGTCCGGGGGTATCGTCGGATGGGGCCAGTGTCCCCCGACACACCAGTCTCAGTCTCCAGTATCTATGCTGCAATAGTCTATGTGCAGGGGGGCTAGGGTCAGTCTGTTATATATTGTGGAATTATCCTGTCTTATCTGGTGTCCTGTGTGAATTTAAGTATGCTCCCTCTAATTCTTTCTCCCTCCCCTCCTGGAGGACCGGAGCCCTAGGATCATGCCTCAGGACTACTTGGCCTGATGACTCCTGGCTGTCCCCAGTCCACCTGGTCATGCTGCTGCTTCAGTTTCAACTGTTCTGCCTGTGGCTAGGGAACCCTGACCTGTTCACTGGACATGCTAACTTGTCCCAGACCTGCTGTTTTCCACTCTCTACCACACCTGCTATATCGACCTCTGAATGCTCAGCTATGAAAAGCCAAATGACATTTACTCCTGAGGTACTGACCTGTTGCACCCACAACCACTGTGATTATTATTTGACCCTGCTGGTCATCTATGAACGTTTGAACACTTTGAAGAACAATCTGGCCTTAAAATGGCCATGTACTCTTATAATCTAAACCCAGCCCAGGCCACCCCTCAGAGCCTGGTTCCTCTCTATCTTCCTAGGCTCCTGCCTTTCTAGGTAGTGTTTCCTAGCCAACGTGCTTCTAAACCTACATTGCTTGCTGTTTGGCTGGGTTTTAGGCCGGGTTTCTGCATAGCACTTTGTGACATTTGCTGATGTAAAAAGGGCTTTATAAATACATTTGATTGATACGTACCGAGGGTTCCGGCGGCCTGCTCTAGAACTTTGTCCAGTTTCTGTCTGCTTCTCCCAGCCACAGCCCATTTCAGCGTCCCATTCGGCCCCTCCGATACGGTCCTGGCCACCTCTTCAACCACAAACTGCCCGGTGAAACCCGAAGCACCAAAAATAACAATGTGATAGGGTCTGCTAGAGGAGGTATCCACATTTGCCATATTTACAACTAGTTATACTCAGGGAAACACAACGACGCGAGAGGGTATGGGAATGAGCGAAATGCAAGGAGCGTGCTAATATAAATGACAGATAGCAAAGCTGTCACTTCCGTAGTCTGATGATGATGCTCTGTCGCCGGACTTTGACTGTACTGATAAAGATATGAAACCTAAACACCGCTGATGCAAATGGTCGGCATGCACAAACAAAGCGTTTTATTGACGTTAGTTTAAATACAGCTTTTTTTATTTGTTACCAACATGTTATTTGATGTCATTAACATATTAAATGACATAACCAATTGAAACGCTGATATCTGAAAAGTAGGTGTGGTTGTAAACGTTTTGGTTTACAATTGGATGTCTATGCTGTCAATCTGTCTTTATTTTGAATCATCGCTTGATAGCGCGGGAGTTCGATTAATCTCGCCCGGGAGCCGTGTAGGCGTGTTTTGCTCCGGATGAAAGTTGGATGCATTCCATTTGGAACCAGGTGCGCCCTGTGTCAGACGGAGAAGTCGGCTCAAAAAAAGTCATGTAATTAAGCAGGTGTAGTAATGAGGGACAGTCGCTTTTGTGACACAGTTGATGACGTGCAGGTCTACATACCAGTAGGTTCAGGGTCGACTGACAAGCTAACAGCTCTCCCTGCCTGTTTCATTCGACCTACACTATGATCAGAGCCGGCTGCAGACAATGATCAGCAGGTAAAAATCAGATTTTCAACATCTTGATGCTCTATATAATTATATAACATATATTCAAGGAATTGTCCACCAAGTTTATGTGCCAATGCACCACAACCAATTAACAAAACAGACTTCGGTACTTCAACATCATGGTTTGCTTTTTCTACACCACAGTCTGCACAATTTGGATGCTGGAATTATATTTTGGATGAAAGTGAGCAAGTAGCCTAATCAGATAAAAACATTGTGACTGGTTGTGTTTAAGCCACATATACAAGGTATATCAAATATATACAGTGGGACAAAAAGTATTTAGTCAGCCACCAATTGTGCAAGTTCTCCCACTTAAAAAGATGAGAGAGGCCTGTAATTTTCATCATATGTACACTTCAACTATGACAGACAAAATGAGAAAAAAAATCCAGAAAATCACATTGTAGGATTTTTAATGAATTTATTTGCAAATTATGGTGGAAAATAAGTATTTAGTCAATACCAAAGTTTATCTCAATACTTTGTTATATATATATATCTATATCTGCAATGACAGAGGTCAAATGTTTTCAGCAGGGTAGCCTAGTGGTTCGAGTGTTGGACTAGTAACCGGAAGGTTGCAAGTTCAAATCCCTGAGCTGACAAAGTACAAATCTGTCGTTCTGCCCCTGAACAGGCAGTTAGCCCACTGTTCCTAGGCTGTCATTGAAAATAAGAAGGTGTTCTTAACTGACTTGCCTACTAAAATAAAGGTAAAAAAAAAAAAAAAGTCTTCACAAGGTTATCACACACTGTTGCTGGTATTTTGGCCCATTCCTTCATGCAGATCTCCTCTAGAGCAGTGATGTTTTGGGGCTGTTGCTGGGCAACACAGACTTTCAACTCCCTCCAAAGATTTTCTATGAGGTTGAGATCTGGAGACTGGCTAGGCCATTCCAGGACCTTGAAATGCTTCTTACGAAGTCACTCCTTTGTTGCCCGGGCGGTGTGTTTGGGATCATTGTCATGATGAAAGACCCAGCCACGTTTCATCTTCAATGCCCTTGCTGATGGAAGGAGGTTTTCACTCAAAATCTCACGATACATGGCTCCATTCATTCTTTCCTTTACACGGATCAGTCGTCCTGGTCCCTTTGCAGAAAAACAGCCACAAAGCTTGATGTTTCCACCCCCATGCTTCACAGTAGGTATGGTGTTCTTTGGAAGCAACTCAGCATTCTTTGTCCTCCAAACACGACGAGTTGAGTTTTTACCAAAAAGTTACATTTTGGTTTCATCTGACCATATGACATTCTTCCAATCTTCTTCTGGATCATCCAAATGTTCTCTAGCAAACTTCAGAGGGGCCTGGACATGTACTGGCTTAAGCAGGGGGACACGTCTGGCACTGCAGGATTTGAGTCCCTTTGAGTTACTTTGATCCCAGCTCTCTGCAGGTCATTCACTAGGTCCCCCAGTGTGGTTCTGGGATTTTTGCTCACCGTTCTTGTGATCATTTTGACCCCACGGGGTGAGATCTAGCGTGGAGCCCCAGATCGAGGGAGATTATCAGTGGTCTTGTATGTCTTCCATTTCCTAATAATTGCTCCCACAGTTGATTTCTTCAAACCAAGCTGCTTACCTATTGCAGATTCAGTCTTCCCAGCCTGGTGCAGGTCTACAATTTTGTTTCTGGTGTCCTTTGACAGCTCTTTGGTCTTGGCCATAGTGGAGTTTGGAGTGTGACTGTTTGAGGTTATGGACAGGTGTCATTTATACTGATAACAAGTTCAAACAGGTGCCATTAATACAGGTAACGAGTGGAGGACAGAGGAGCCTCTTAAATAAGAAGTTACAGGTCTGTGAGAGCCAGAAATCTTGCTTGTTTGTTGGTGACCAAATACTTATTTTCCACCATAATTTGCAAATAAATTCATTAAAAATCCTACAATGTGATTTTCTGGATTGTTTTCTAATTTTGTCTGTCATAGTTCAAGTGTATCTACGATGAGAATTACAGGCCTCTCTCATCTTTTTAAGTGGGAGAACTTGCACAATTGGTGGCTGACTAACTACTTTTTTTGCCCCACTGTAAATGGAATCATGTTGTAACCAAAAAAGTGTTAAACAAATCTTTGAGATTCTTCAAAGTAGCCACCCTTTGCCTTGATAACAGCTTTGCACACTCTTGGCATTCTCTCAACCAGTATTTCAATGCATTTCAATTAACAGGTGTACCTTGTTAAAAGTTCATTCGTGGAAGTTCTTTCCATCTAAATGTGTTTGAGCCAATCAGTTCTGTTGTGACAAGGTAGGGGTGGTAAGCAGAAGAAGCCCTATTTCGTAAAAGACCAAGTCCATATTATGTTAAGAACAGCTCAAATATGCAAAGAGAAATGACAGTCCATCATTACTTTAAGACATAAAGGTCAGTCACTGCGTACATTTGAAGAGCTTTGAAAGTTTCTTCAAGTGCAGTCGCAAAAACCATCAAGCGCTATGATGAAACTGGCTCTGATGAGGACCGCCACAGGAAAGGAAGACCCAGAGTTACCTCTGCTGCAGAGGATAAGTTCATTAGAGTTGACCACACCTCAGACTGCAGCCCAAATAAATGCTTCACAGAGTTCAAGTAACAGACACATATCAACATCAACTTTTCAGATGAGACTGTGTGAATCAGACCTTCGTGCTTGCATTGCTGAAAAGAAACCACTACTAAAGGACACCAATAATAAGAAGAGACTTGCTTGGGCCAAGAAACATGAGCTATGGACATTAGACCAGTGGAAATGTCATTTGGTCTGATGAGTCGAAATTTGAGACCAAAAACACACCTACAGGCTGTGTAAGGGCTATTTGACCAAGGAGAGTAATTGAGTGCTGCATCATATGACCTGGCCTCCACAATTACCGGACCTCAACCCAAATGAGATGGTTTGGGATGAGTTGGACCGCAGAGTGTAGGAAAAGCAGCCAACAAGTGCTCAGCATATATGGGAACTCCTTCAAGACTGTTGGAAAATTATTCCAGGTGAAGCTGGTTGAGAGAATGCCAAGCATGTGCAAAGCTGTCATCAAGGCAAAGGATAGCTACTTGGAAGAATCTAAAATCTATTTTGATTTGTTTAACCTTTTTTTGTTGCTTCATGATTTCATATGTGTTATTTCATAGTTTTGATGTCTTCACGATTATTATACAATGTAGCTAATAGTAAAAATAAAGAAAAATCCTTGAATGAGTAGGTGTGTCCAAACTTTTGACTGGTACTATATATATATATATATATATATATATATATATATATATATATATATATATATATATATACAGTATTTTATGTGCACTACTAACGCAAATCATTTTATCTGCAACAAGCCAATTTGACAGAAATATCTCTGGTGGGAAAATGAGAATATTTTTTTAATGCAGATTTTTGAATATTCGCTTGAAAATCTGGCGCCAATTGGATGGAAACCTAGCTAATGACAAATACCGCTAGTTTCGAAATCAACAAGGGTCAAGAAATGCATGCTCAATCAATCTGTGAGTTATTTTACACTGGCCCGAGTTGAACCGGGTAAAAGCCTGTCAAATCATCGGGTGAAAGTGGGGAAGGAGGAGCGCCCTTCTGGATCGAAAAGTCATCTGCGCCTCTCGTTCCTTTTGTCACAAGGCAGCATGATGCATCGTCCGGAAACATACAACATCTCTTTTCCATGAAATAAATCTTTGCATTTTATAAATCGTTTTCATTGAGAAGGCAGATAAAGAGTTTTTATCAAAAGCAACCACTTTTGCATGGGAAAACAGAATACTACTTTACGCTTAATTATGTCACTTTTGTTTTGAGACGTCTGACAAGAGCAGGGCACCTGGCTCGTGGTCAATGTTATCCGGAATCCTTGGGACGTCCTTACCCTATTGAAGTTGAAATGTAAAATGGTTAAAGTAAGGGTTAGGTATAATATACACTGAACAAAAATATGAACGCAACATGCAAATATTTGGTTCCATGTTTCATGAGCTGAAATAAAAGATCCCAGAAATCTTCCATATGCACAAAAATATTATTTCGCTCAAATTCTGTACACAAATGTGTTAACATCCCTGTAAGATTGCATTTCTCCTTTGCCAAGATAATCCATGCACCTGACAGTTGTGGCATATCAATAAACTGATTAAACAGCATGATCATTATACAGGTGCACCTTGTGCTAAGGCCACTCTAAAGTATGCTGTTTTGTCATGCAACACAATGCCACAGATGTCTCAAGTTTTGAGAGAGTGTGCAGTTGGCATGCTGATTGAAGGAATATCCACCAGAGCTGTTGCCAGAGAATTGCATGTTCTTTTCTCTACCATAAGCCGCCTCCAACTCCGTTTTAGAGAACCTGGCATTACATCCAATCAGCCTCACAACCGCAGATCATGTTTATGCAGTGGCGATTTTAGCATGTAAATCTTGGTGGGGCAAACAAAATAAGTGGGATGCATGCCAGCAAAGCCACACAACAATATACACTAAACAATACATTGATTGCACTATAACGGTGACAAACAGTGCCCACAAACTGTTAGGGCCTACATAAAGTTGTCCCAAAAGAAGTCCAACATATTACCACTGCTACACCTGGCTATCAGCGGAGCCTTGTCTGGCAGTGAAACAGTTCATTCAGCCTCATTTACTGTCTTTAAAAAAACAGAGCTGATATGTCTGACTTGTTTAAACAAATATGATTTCTAATGACAATTGAGATGTTCAAACTATGACATAAGCGGACGACAAGCGCATAAGAGGCAATCCGTAATTTAAATTAAGACATTAATGAGCGAGCTAGGATTGATGTAGTTAATATAACTATTTTGTTTAGCACTTTTGAAATGTACCATCGACAGAATTCAGAACATGGGCCGTTCTTACAGTGTTCTCCCTGTACACCAAGTCAGAAGTGTAGGATAAATAGAGGGGGTATATAAATAATGAAAGCTCTAACAATATTCAATGATTACATTTCTCTAAAACAGGTTATAGTTCCGAGTTAACAGTTGTTTTGAGCATGGCACAAATCATGTTTCATTGACAGCATAGCCAATAATGAATGTTTATCATTTTATCTGTGGCCAATTACCTTGAACCTTCTTAGATGGGCACTTCTAATGTAACTCTATGGCAGCACCCAAGGGGCTCGAATTCTCTAGCTCTACCCTTAGTCTTGGCTGTGACGCAGTGTCTCCATGAGCGATAGAACACTAAGCCAATCACGGTGCAACGCTCCGTATTTTCTGCTGGCTTGCACCACGGAAAGCACTGAGCTAGGCTGAAACACCTGCATTTTGGAGCTGCCTTACTCAAGAAAACAAAAAATAGACCATGTTTGTATTAATTTAATGATATATATATATATATGCACATGGTTTATAACTGATATGTGACACATATTAATGCCAAAATAACATGCAAAACAGGCAAGTCCAAAATAACCTTTATTTAATTGATTTATTTTTGCTAAAAATGTGGACCTTCCCGGAATGGTTTGCTGATGTCAACATTGAACATTGTGAACAGAGTGCCCCATGGTGGCAGTGGGATTATGGTTTGGGCAGGCATAAACTACAGACAATGAACACAATTGCCTTTTATCGATGGCAATTTCAATACCGAGATACTGTGATGAGATGCTGAGGCCCATTGTTGTGCCATTGACCTGCTGCCATCAATTTATGTCTCAGGATCTGGACCCAATTCCTGGATGCTGAAAATGTCGCAATTCTTCCTTGGCCTGCATACTCACCAGACATTTCACCCATTGATCGTGTTTGAGATGATCTGGATCGACGTGTACGACACCATGTTCCAGTTCCCGCCAACTTAGCACTGCCATTGAAGAGGAGTGGGACAACATTCCACAGGCCACAATCAACAGCCTTATCAACTCTATGCAGAGGGGATGTGTCCCGCTGCATAAGGCAAGTGGCGGTCACACGCCCTTACTTTTTTGTGACCAACAGATGCATATCTGTATTCCCAGCCATGTGAAATCTATAGATTAGGGCCTAATTTATTTATGTGAAGTGTTAATTAGTCAAATCTTTGAAATTGTCACATATTGCATTTATATTTTTGTTAAGTATAATAATAATAGTATATGCTATTTTAGCAGACGCTTTTATCTGGGTTAAGGTTTAGGGTAGGGACGTTCCAAGATTCCCGGATAGCACTGACCCTTGACTCACACCCGAGAGGCAGCCCAGTTCCAAATCGAAAGCAATCAACTTTCAGCCGGTGCAAAACACGCCCAGACTGGCGCCCGTGCAAGATTAATCGAACCCCCCTCTATGTCCCTGCCTTTTTACAGCATTCAGGAAAGATGTACGCTGTCCCTAGATGGAAATCAGATCCACACCAGGACAAACCAAACATGGCTATGTCTGATATCAGGTATGCCCAGTTTTTACACGAGGTGAGGGCTTCCCCTCAGGAGAAGATGGTGGAAACCAGAGTATGTGAGTGGAACTGATCTGGAGCGGAGCGTGCCCAATTTGACTGGCGCATGGTGAGAGATTCCCAAAGGCTGGAGCGTCAGCAGTTTTCACTTAACGAGCTCAAGGCATGCCCGCCCCAGCACGCATTTGAAGTCTACTTGTGTGCTGCTATAGCCTCTTGCTTTACCTACTATCATGGTGTTCGACAATTATTTTCATAAAGAAACGTATAAAACACACAGGTGCTAAATCAAGATGACTTATAAAGATGAGGACCAAGAGGAAGAGAGGGAGTGTGGTTATGTATTTGTATGTGTTAGCCGCCGCCACTCTTCCTGGTGTCCAGCAAAATTAAGGCAGTTCGACCATTTTAAAAACATTACAATACAATCACAGATTTCACATCCCAGTGTGTGCCCTCAGGCCCCTACTCCACATCTACAACACAAAATCCATGTGTATGTGTATAGTGCGTATGTTATCGTGTGTGTATGCATGTGTCTGTGCCTATGTTTGTAATGTAGTGTCTACAACTAAAGAATGATTGTGGAATCTGAAAAAAACACATCCCAAAAACATGATGGTGTACTTACTACATACAAATACTAAAAGAAAGGAAAGAGGTGGGTAGATAACTAAGTCTTTCATTGTAGCTAAGTATTTATAAACAACATATATAATCTCTTAAGTATTTAGTTCATTTTCGTTCTAATATCTATACAACAGGCAAGGGTTCGTCAACTAGCCCCATTTTTTTTTACTGAGCTAATAGTTGGCGGGCCAGAACATTATTAGGATATAATATTAGCACAATTAATTGGCCTACACTACAAATTCAAGAACATTTTTAACATCTGATTAGTACATAATAAGTTCCGTGACAATAACATAATCATTTCGATCTGATTACGATCATAAAATCACAATGTCTCTATTCAATTATAATTTGTTATGCTGTTTAATATGGCATGTGGCCTATTTGAAGTGGTGTTTGCTTCCGACATTCACCTTTTCATGTTCATTTTAATACTTTTCATTCAAATTCATATGATTTGGTTTCAATACATACAAACCAATTGGTTAAATTGTGATATTACTGAATGGTGCAAATTTCCACATGAACAGGTGATGAGATAGATTACTCCCTTGGTCTTGCATGAGATGATACCCCTAACAGGGATTTTTCTGCCTGGGTGTCTGAAGAAGGATGTTTTTGTAGTGCTATTGCACTGTGCGCATGAGCCACATTTGTAGTTCCCATTTGGAATGGGTGTCAAGAGTGTCTGAGTGGGCTCAGGGGGCAGGTCAGATCTCACCAAGCTATCTCCAATATTGCGACCATGCTTATAGACCACCAGTGGGGGTTCCTTGAAGACGTGTACAATTTTGTTTTGTCTGATTTCAGAATATGCCAGTTCTTTTTGAGTTTTTAGTAATTCCTCTCTTGGTTTTTGAGGTATTTTCATCATTGCAGCATCAAAAGTTTAGTCCTTGTAGCCTCTCATTTTGAATTTTTCTGTCATTTCTTTAGCATTGCTGTCAAAATCTGTCTGGTGGCCACAGATTCGTTTACCCTGCATAACTGGCTATATGGTAGACCATTCTTGAGGGGAAGGGGATGCACATACTGTAGCAAGGTTTTGTGGTCTATGAGCTTTGTGTATAAGTCTGTGTGTAATGCATCATTAGTATTTGATTTTTCTTTCATCAGTCTGCATGGTGAATTTGAGGTGTTCAGAGCTCCCGTTTAGTAGAGTTTGGAATTAATTTAGTTCCTGCTGACTTCCTTCCCAGAGCACAAAGACATCATCTATGTATCTCTTCCATAGGAGGATTTTAGAAAGTAGAGGACGTGTCTCTGTTTTGTAAAGGAGTGCTTCCTCAAATTGTTCCACACACAGGTTTGCATAGTTGGGGGAAAAGGGGGAGCCCATGGCTACACCCCAAATTTGAAGGGAAAAGTCTGACTCAAAGACAAAATAGTTATTGGATAATAGCAGTTCAGAGAAAGTTGGAAGATGCAGTCATTGCATGGAGCAAGGGTAGAGTATCTTTGCTGAAGGAAGTATTGCAGCACCTGCAAGCCTCCAGTGTGTGAGATGTTAGTGTACAAGCTCTCCACATCAAAAGTGGCCAGCAGGGTGCCCTCTGGTATCCTTCCTAAGCCCTCTATCAATGAGATCATGTGACTAGTGTCTTTGACATAAAATGGGAGATTCTCAACCATCGGTTTAATGTGGTAATCCACAAACTTAGAAATGTTGGATGTCACAGAGTCTTTTGCTGCTTCAATGGGTCTACCTGGAGGATGAGACACTTGTTTGTGTAATTTAGTGACGGTACAGAAATTTGGTATCTTAGGAAATGTCACACTTATTTTTGGGTGATTTGTCCTGATTCCAAACAGCTTTCCACTGTGGATGAGATATTATGCTGGAATTCCAGGGTTGGGTCATAATTCAGTTTGTGATAGAAGTCACCTTTAGATAGTTGTCGGCGACATTCATTCACATAGTCACATTTGTTTTGTATCTAAATTCCTCCTCCTTTGTCACATTTTTTAATGATAATCGAAGGAGCTGACTTTAAGTCCTTATGAGCCATTCTCTCATCTCTACTCAGGTTATCATAGGATTTGTGTTTCTGTTTGTAGGTCACCTACATCATTTTCAACAATCCTACAGATTGGTTTCTATGGAGGCATTGCGTTTTTGGGGGGGGAGGTACAAATGAACCTTTTGCTCTAAATGTGGTTCTCTCAGAGTTCTCAGGAATCTCAGCTGGGTTAATAGCTCCATCTCCCCCTTGACTCATGGTACGACAGGTAAGTCTATTGATTAGTGTGGTAGACCTATGTATACATCTCACAGAGGATGGCATTTCAAGTGGAGTAAATTTCACTCTTATCAAAGAACTCACGCATTCGCAGATTCCGGAAAAACTTGAATAGATCTATCTGGACGTCAAATTCATTAATGTATGCAGTGGGTACAAATTATAACTCCTTATTGAGAACGCTAAGGTGAGCGGATGTCAGGGTCTTACTTTATAAATTGAAGACATTTAGCTCCTGTTGGACTGGGAGCCCGTCCTGGATCTCAATTGTTAGGTGTCGCGGGATGGTAGTGGATTTCTTCATCCCCTGACATATGCCCCGGAGATTACGTGCTGAGGGTGTTGTAGAGGAGCCAGAGTTAGCGCTGTCTGTGGATAGTTGGTCTGACAGAGGAACTCTGCGTCTGTCATCGGCTTGTCTCTTCCGGTTTTGTGGTTTCTTGTGCTCAGGATCTCGCCAGAGGTATATTAGTCCGTTGTTCTTTTCTTCCAAATCGCGTTTATACTTCTTGATTTTCATCTCCTTCAGGTCGACCGTAATCTTAGTCTGAAGGTCAGCGTTACTCTTAATGAGATCATCCAGTTTGATAGGGTCATTAAGCTCGTCTCATAGAGCTTCCTGTGAAATTTCAACTGAGGTTGCGATCATCTCTAATATTCTTTCTAAGTTGTCGGGTCTAATGAACATATGTTTAGTTTAGCGCACCATCGTTCATAAAACTCTTCAGTGCATTGGCCAAGTGAAGGCTCTTTTTTTCCAACGTAGTCCACGTGGGATAACTCCATTTCGAACATACTCACTTGAAGTGGCGATGTGCAAGTGTGTTCTTCAAAGAACAGTGTGGCGGTTAATTTCTGTATGACCAAATGAGGAGAGAGACAAACTTCACACACCAGTCAGAGTTATACTTAAACTACATCTTTAATAATAAGAGCTTTGCAATTGCAATAACTTTCAATGATGCACCATTTCTAATGAACCATTGAAAGTGACAACACAATGGCTACTGAGATCTTTTATAGCAAAGATACACCCCTCTCAACCTACATGACGAACAACAGATACATAGAATGGTCACAAGGTTAAGATTTGTATGAAAGGTATCTATAATACATAGCAGACAGTTACTTAGTATGCAGAAGGGCATCAGACAAAGAAATGGTATGTAGGGGTGCCATGGAACTGGGGATCAGAAATGTCCCATGCAAGAGAGGCAGGTTAAGGTTTCCAGGGTTACATGCGCGAGCGTACATTTAGAAATCCATGCTATTTAATTATTGCACCCACACTCCCCACGCGCGTCAACGAGCGTCTGCGATGCCAAGGGCTAAAGTAGGAGTCATTCCTATTTCTGACGCAGATCGCGCTGAAAGTCCTGCCTCTCCCATCTCCTCATTGGTTTATAGAAGCAGCCATTTCCTCATCGGTTATACCCACATGGCTGATTGAAAGACTAAATGTTTTGCCGGTTGTCGAGGTAAAAGTGTAGATGCCAATCACCATATAAGTTCAAAGATGAAAAAGCCTGGAAGGAGGAGAGATGACTAGAAAAGTTTTGGTTGGACTTTTTATGTGTGGATTAATTGTCGGAGTAGAAGACCTTGTGCATTTCAGGTAAAATAACAACTCAATGTTTATATCCCAAGAAAAATGACCTAGGAACAGCAAGCTAGCTAAATAGGACCAATTCGCTAGCAAGTGCAAGCTAACTAGCTAAATTGCCATACATGTTTAACGCTTTTCGACCTGTCCCCAAATTAATGTCATTGGTTCAGAGTTTGTTTTGATATTTTAACCTGCATGTCGTGATCGCCTTTGGTGTAGGGGGACAAAATACATTTATGCACGATAGCACACGGCGGTTTGGGTTCCGTGTTAGAGTAGTTTAGAAGTTGTCATATGCTGAGGCAGTGAAGACAGTAGAGGAAGATGGGTCATGGGAGAAGGATCCTGAAGAGGAGTGGTGTGAGTAGTAGATCTGTACCAGTACAGAGGGATAGGCCAACAAGTGATATACGTTTCAGAAAGGTTGGATTTTTAGAATTTATAGCAATGTTATCAAATGTACTACAGGGATGGAACGTAAGTTGCAGAAAATTGAGGTTCTGGTGGCAGCAGCAGAGAGGTATTTAGGTGTGCGAGACACTCTGTAACTCTCAGCAGAGAGTTACAGGGTGTGTTAAGTGGTGATGTCCCATCCTTTCAGGCATGATGTAGGACTAAATAGATTTAAATAGTGGCGTAGGGTGGTGTTATTTTGGAGTTGTACTCCAGTCTAGTAGGTGGCAGTAATGCAACATATTGGATGCCAACTGCTGTTAAACATCATTGAAGAAGAAGACATGTAGGAGCGCTTACGGATTAGCAGGATTTCCAACCACTCAACTCCGCCCACATTCTCTGGTGGAAACTGAAGTTTTGTTTGAAACTGCTAGTGACTTGGGTGAAGCTAATAGTGCAGAAAGTGAGAATGAGTCGGTTACCGTGATGAAGAATAAGGGAAACAAGAGAAGTAGAGCTGTGGTGGAAAATAGGAAACCACGAGACCCGTGTTTGGTCGGAGTGAGTGTTTTCGATCAATGCTGCTTGGGAAATCCGTGTAATGAAGGGAAATACGTAATGTGTTGGAGTAAAGTGTTGATTCGGTGTTAGTCACAAATAGTGGTCTTATTTTTATTTTTTAATTGTGTCTGCGGAGCAGAAGAAGCGTGATTTAAGACTCAAAAAGAAATCGGAGTGTAATGATTTCTGTATTGATTTTCATAACAGGGCGCCTCTCTAGGGGGTTATTTCTAGTGTAAAGGCAGAGGATATTACTAAAGACATTGATGGAGTGGTTGGTGCATGTTGACTGACCTGTACGGTGGACGATGAAAATAAATTAACTTCATCCATGCTACTGTTCTATGATGAAGAGTTTCTCCCTTCTCATATAAAGTTAGGATTCATGAGATACCCTGTAAGAGCTTTTGTGCACAAACCCCTTCAATGTCATAAATGTAAAAGATTTGGTAATGTGTCAAGCGTGTGCAGAAGGAAAGAGTATCATATGACAGATGAAGTGAAATGTTGCAACTGTGGACGTGAACATGCGCCTGAATTCATGGAATGCCCTGTTAGTGTGAAGGACAATGAGGTGGCAAGGTTAAGGAGTGTCTAGCATGTCTCCCATCTGGAGGCGGTGAGAAGAATGGAAGGAATGAGCGGCGGGGAAGAAACAAGGGTAGTAGAGCCACCGTGACCAGTGAAGGTTTCTAGTGAAACCTACATAGTGAAGGTTTCTCGTGAAACCTACATAGTGAAATGCTACATGTTAAAAAGGTGGACTTTGTATTATGTATTGCAATGGTCATGAACTGTACAGCACAAGCGGAGTAGAAGTCTAAGAACATTTGAATTATTGTGAATGCAGCTGAACGTTTTTGGGGTCTTTGTGATTTCACAGCCGAGGCCGTGCAAGAAATCCTGTCGGTGAATGTTCCGACATCAGAAGCCCCTGAGCCTGTGTAGGGATGTATTTTGGAGTGGCCTGTGGTTGAACAAGTGGGATGGGTTTTGTTTGTTGAAGTGTTTCATTTTGTATGATCTTTCCCGTAATGGTTTTTAAGTTTGTTATTGAATACCCCGTCCAGAAGGTGGCAGTAATGCACCATTAACATTGGATGCCAACCGTCGCGCGATTTATCATACTTGATGTGGCTGATCAGCTTGCCAGATTTCTCGAAAGTTAGCAAGCTAGCTACTTGCTAAAGACAGTGTTGCAGTTCAGTTTCCGTAATAATACAAGTCATGCAAGCGAACTAGCCAGACATACAGACATCTCCACACTGTTTGGGCATGTTTAGCTATCTAAAATAAAGGTTTAGGCTGGTATATAATGATAATGTAACTAACTAGCTAACTACCGTCCTCCTCTTTGTCTACATCTGTTTGATATAGCTTGCTTACTAAATCATTGATCCGATTTAAACTCAGCTAGCTAAGGGAAATGATTCACACAGCTGCATGTCACGATCTAAAGTGAATTTAACAATGAGAATAGATTTTGGTCATAGATCCTTAGCTAACTGAAGTCACGTGGTGTCGGGCTTGTGTGCCAGCCAGAATGTTAGTTACAATCGGGACATTGTCATATTTCAAGGACATGTGCTTGTGCAGCAGGACATGTTTAGGTTGACAGTACAGTGCATAGAAGTGGTCTCCATCAATTGTAGCTGTCATAACTATTTTTCTAAACTAAGCAAAGATGCAGACAGTCTCTACTCATGAAAAACGTTCTCATTGAGTGGTGTCTAACCAAAAACTATTGCACCCAGAATCATATTTAGTCCCACTCCTAACCATAGCTCCATAACTGTGCTCCAGCTACTGGGTTTGTGTTGATCATGTGGACAATGTCTTATTGGTTTTACGCAAAACAACGTAGAAATGAACAGTGTTAAACAACACAGATTCAGATAAAAACACATCACATCAAATGCTCAGTGAATGTTTTTGAAGGAAGGAGGGGCAATCAAGAGACAGGAGATGGAGGACGAGGGGAGAGAAAGTTATTTTCTATTTTTTACTTTAACTTATTTTTCTTAACTGCTTTGTTGGTTAAAGGCTTGTAAGTAAGCATTTCACTACAAATACCAGTTGTATTCGGCGCATGTGACAAGTAGCTTTTGATTGGATTAGATTTGAATTCGTGTCCACATTGATAATTAAGTTTCCCCTTTTCCTCACTCTCCCCCTACCCTCCCTCTCTCTTACTCTACCCCTCTCTCTCCCCCTACCGTTCCTCACTCTCCCCCTACCCTCCCTCTCTCTTCCTCTACCCTCCCTCTCTCTCCCCCTACCGTTCCTCTCTCTCCCCCTACCCTCCCTCTCTCTCCCAGTATGTGGAGTCCAGACAGTGGTCCTAAACTGCTGAAGGAGATGGGGATGCAGGAGGGTGTTACTGACAGGCCATGTCTACCCAGAGGAGTACAAGCAGCTGTTTGAACTGGTGGAGTGGTTCCAGGAGTTCATTCAGAGCTGGCTGTATGAGGTACTGGAGAACACCCATAAAGAGGGCTGGCATTAGACACACAGCGGCACCTCCAGGACTGGAGGGATAGTGCAGCCGGGAACTGGGCTGAAAAAACAGAGGCTGCTTGAAGCTACAGATTCTAGAGGAATCTAAACCCCTGAGATGTTGGACTAGTGAATCACACCTCATGTCATGGTTTAGGATTGTCCTGGGCGGATGTTGAGATGTGACACGTTTGGTATTTGACCTTTTGTAAAAGGGGCTATGTGTAGAGATGCGTGTTTAAAAGCCACTAGGTGTCTAAAAGTTGGCCGGTGACAGGCAGCAGAGCCTACACCATATAGGCCATTTTCTCAAGAGTTGATTATGGATAGCAGCAGAAAGGTGACTTTATTGGCAAAGCGAGGTTGTAACGAGTCAAGATGTGTTCGAACCGTTCGATCACATTTTGTCACACTGTGTTATCCACAGGTTTTTACTGTAGGTTTTTTGCTAACGCAGCACATGAAATCAACTGGTTCATAATAATGTGTGATGAATGGTACCTACTGCTTGAATAATTTAGTGTACATATGTAGCGTGTTTGCATGTCGGCACAGTTCATTCAATAACATACACAGTTTGTGGGTATTTGAGCCTCTTCTGAATGGTAATGAACAGTATCATTTTGTGGTCACTGGTTGTCATATATGCCTGTAGTGTTTCCGATGGATAAAGATAGTATTAGTGTTGTTCTCGTGTGCGCTAAGTGCATTTCAATTGTCATATTGAATTGTTTCATTCCATAAGCATTGGAGGAAATGTGATTGTATCAAAATAAATATTTTGTCAATGTTGACAAGGGTGTATTATTGAAAAATTCTCAATATTGTATTTCAATATTTCCATATTTTATTCCGATTGTGCATTGTGTCTTACAAATCATCAAATAAAATGTTATTGGTCACATACACGTGTTAAGCAGATGTTATTGCGGGTGTAGCGAAATGCTTGTGTTTCTAGCTCTGACAGTGCAGTAATATCTAACAAGTACTATCTAAACATTTCACTGGCAGCACTGGACAGGCGGGAGCACCTGTAGGGAGGAGACAGAGAGACAGCCTGGTGCGGGGGGGCTGCCACCGAAGGGCTGGTGCCACCGGATAGACCGGACCGTGAAGGCGCACTGGAGGTCTCGAGCCACGAGCCTGCCCAACCCTACCTGGCTGGATACTCCCCGTCTATTCCACTCCGCCGCACTGGCCTGGCTACGGGGAGTATCCAGCCAGGTAGGGTTGGGCAGGCTCGTGGCTCGAGACCTCCAGTGCGCCTTCACGGTCCGGTCTATCCGGTGCACCAGCGTGGAGGTAGGACACTTGGACCATTTCAGTTTGTCAGTGATGTGTACGCCGAGGAACTTGAAGCTTTCCACCTTCTCCAATGCGGTCCTGTAGATGTGGAAAGGGGGGTGCTCCCTCTGCTGTTTCCTCAAGTCCACGATCATCTCCTTTGTTTTGTTGACATTGAGTGAGAGGTTATTTTCCTGGCACCACACTCCCAGAGCACTCACCTCTTTCCTGTAGGCTGTCTCATCGTTGTTGGTAATCAAGCTGACTACTGTTGTGTCGTCTGCAAACTTGATGACTGAGTTGGAGGTGTGCTTGACCACGCAGTCATGAGTGAACAGGGAGTACAGGAGTGGGCTGAGCACACACCCTTGTGGGGCCCCAGTGTTGAGGATCAGCAAAGTGGAGGTGTTGTTTTCTACCTTCACCACCTGGGGGAGGCATGTCAGGATGTCCAGGACCCAGTTGCACAGGGCGAGGTTCAGACCCAGGGCCTCGAGCTTAATGATAAGCTTGGAGGTTACTATGGTGTTGAATGCTGAGCTATAGTCATGACTGGGATTTGGTGTGCAACTCCGATGATGTTTCAAGGAAAAAGGAACTATTGACCGAAACCATTTATTCATGCAGGAAAGAACGTGTTTTTCTCTGGAGGACACAAAAAAATATGAATATGAAATTTCACCTGCGAAATGGCCACACATCTCTGATGCTTGACCTCACCTTATTTGTACCTACACACCATGACTGCATGATGGCCCCAAACCACCTATAAAAAGCTATGCCAAACTCGTTTGGACAGCACAGACAGGGAAGCGTCTGATTGGGAATCCCCAGGCAGTATTACCAAAGATTTTTTTTTTTTTTTTTTTTACAATTGATCTGTTCTCCTAGCAGCAGGATATTATGCTATCAGTACGATCACAGAATATTTTTTTATATAAGACTCCACCTGCAAAGACATGCTAAACTTTGTGAATATCTATTTTTTTGCACTCGTGCATACACAGCATTGCAACCACCTTTGAAGAAGTTAATGGATAATTTGATGAATTACATGTTGTATTATTTACGCCAGCATTTATTTTAAACATTACACAAGTAATGGTATGTTGAAAGCTATTGTGTAGGCTATATGTTTAAAGATATAGACGTTTTATAATATAATGCAAATGTATATTATCGTACTTATTCAATAGTCTGCTAAACTTAAATGGGTATCTTCTGCTGTGCAACTGGTTAAAAGCTGCAATATGTAAACTTTTTGGGCTACCTGAACAAATTCACATAGAAATAGGATTTATTGATCTGTCATTGAAAGCATGCCTAAGAAGCTGTAGATCGGTACACCAACTTCAAACAGCTGAAAATAGAATATTTTTGGTTATGGAAAATATATTTCACAGCGGTTTAGATGGTGCAATGATTCTCCACACTACACTTGCTTATTTTGTCACGTAAACTGAAATTAGGCTAATTATTCGAATTTGAGCAACCAGGCAAAGCTGGAGCGATTAAACTAAAAAGTTCTGGTGACTCCTTACTCCACCCACTCCAATCACTGCCATTCAATACAAGGTATATGGGTTACTTATTGGCTTGTAGAGAGAACTTTTCTACCCGTCACAGCTAAAGTGGGGTGGGAAATACTCAGTAGGGTCTCTACTAAGAAAATATGTTTCGTTTTGGAGGTGAACTGTGTCACGTGGCCTGCTGCTGGCTTTTCACTCTGCCCTCTCTATAGCGCCTAATGCAAAACACTGTAATAGACTGTGCTGTTCCCCGGGCGCCGAAGACGTAGATGTCAATTATGGCAGCCCTCATCAGATTCAGAGGGGTTGGGTTAAATGCAGAAGACACATTTCAGTTGAAGGCATTCAGTTGTACAACTGACTAGGTTTTCCCTTTCCCTTACAATGGATGTATATGGGCTTACCTTTCTCAGCTAAAGTGGGGTGGGAAATATTCATTAGGGTCTCTACTAACCAAATATGTGTCGTTTTGGTGGGGGACTATGTCGTACATATCCAGCAACACAGCTGTAAATGGACTGGTACCATCCATGTTGCTGAAATCAACACACACTCAACAGCAACAAAGGAACACAAAAGCCACACTTTGTTGTTGTTGATCAAAACAAAAATCTCAATGATTGTCAAGTTAAATGTAATGGATATTAACCAGTCTATTAGGACACAGTATAATCACACGTTCTGAACAGCAATGGATATCGGCTTCTTATCTATCAAGGTTAGCAGTACACTGTCAAGGCTTATTTTCTAGTTAATAATCAAGCTTTCAGAACAACAATGGAGGACATTCATTGCAGGTTATAGGCCTCTATGTGTTGCTTTTTCTATCAGGGTTAGCAGTATACTGTTGAGTTCTATTAAGCACGTTTTCAAACCCAATAATAGAGACGAGATTGGAAGACGATACATAATACGGAGACTTGCTGATTATCAAAAGGTCAAAGGCCATTTTCTGTTCAGTTTTAAATGTGTTGGTCATTTTCTCTCTGATAACTGATACACAGTGAAACATACTCTCGCATGCCGTTTTTACAAAGCGTTTTCACATGGTCCTCTAAGAAGGCTGCTTCAGAGAATAAGCACACATAAACACCACAACCACTACCGTCTGACTGTTTTCTAAAATTGATGAGAAAATTCATAGTTTAGTGTCACATCCACCACAAATCTTTCCAGATACTGCAATGCCAGGTATTTCTGAAGTGGAAGTTGTCAATCCTTTAATTCTCTTTCATATTGGCATAAGGAATCGATACGTGTAAGATTTAATGTAATGCATTTAGTTCTACTAACTACAGTATATGTTGCATAGCTATAACTGTCCCATGTGACTTTCATTTCACAGGCGCTATCACATGATCAACACGCCACCAATTGTGCACCGTTCCAGGCACATTTGGCATAACCCCTTTGCCGTCACAAAGCAGACTCTGTAATCCCTGACTCGCAAAAGACACAGGTGACATTAACACACATTTTTACCTAAGGTGTGACTTCAAAAGATAATTGTACCCGGCAATTATTCGGTCATTGAACCACTTATCCTCATTGCTTAATATTTTATAATCCTCCTTAGTAAGTGGAGATGGAAGACTTTTCGACACAGATGAGTCAGTCTTTGTGCATTTGTCTTTCTTAGGGTCCCCTGCGGGAAGGTTGAGCTAATGTAGGCTAATGTGATTAGCATGAGGTTGAAAGTAACAAAAATATATATTTTTTGTAATGTTTGCAAATGCATTAAAAATAAACAACTGAAATATACATTTACATAAGTATTCATGAACCTTTCCTCAGTACTTTGTTGAAGCACCTTAGGCAGTGATTACAGCCTTGAGTCTTCTTGGGTATGACGTTACAAGCATGGCACACCTGTATTTGGGGAGTTTCTCACATTCTTCTGTGCAGATCCTGTCGTGGAGATTTCCTCTAGTTACCAAATCATGAGAGCAAACCACACACAAGTCGGAGTTAGTTATCACAAAGTCCATTTTTAATTATATGAGCTCTATCACAACCCTGTGACTCTCAGATCAATTCAGTATCTATCAATGAATTCTCTGAGAGTTCCTTACACATTGCAGCTGAGATCCTTTAATAGCAAAAAACACACATAGTCAGACAACATAGACATAATAAATCGTTCAGCTTTGTCTCCTTTCTCAAACTCAGAACCATAAACCAATCCTCCATATCAACAGGCATATATCGAATCCATCCTATCTTGACAAGATCACAGAGACACACTGACTGGCACACAGACATTGTGGAGCCAAGAGATACACGCTTGACCTCTCCCCTCTCTCCGGCCCAAGCAACTTAGTCTTGACATAGAACAGATACTGCAACCCCGCCACAGTATTATACAAAAATAACATCCTAACGAGAAGTAACTTACAAACATATGATGAACACTAAAACATCTTACCTATGTTACCAACCAATTCTGATTATTCCCCAACAATCCTCACAAGCTCTGTCAGGTTGGATGGGGAGCGTCGCTGCACAGCTATTTTCAGGTCTCTTCAGAGGTGTTCGATGAGGTTCAAGTCCGGGCTCTGGCTGGGCCACTCAATGACATTCAGAGACTTGTCCTAAAGCCACTCTTGCGTTGTCTTGGCGGTGTGCTTAGGGTCGTTGTCCTGTTGGAAGGTGAACCTTCGCCTCAGTCTGAGGTCCTGAGCAATCTGGAGCAGGTTTTCATCAAAGAGCTCTCTGTACTTTGCTCCATTCATCTTTCCCTCGATCCTGACTAGTTTCCCAGTCCCTGCCCCTGAAAAACATAAAATCAAATCAAATTTTATTTGTCACATACACATGGTTAGCAGATGTTAATGCGAGTGTAGCGAAATGCTTGTGCTTCTAGTTCCGACAATGCAGTAATAACCAACAAGTAATCTAGCTAACAATTCCAAAACTACTACCTTATAGACACAAGTGTAAGGGGATAAAGAATATGTACATAAAGATATATGAATGAGTGATGGTACAGAGCGGCATAGGCAAGATACAGTAGATGGTATTGAGTGCAGTATATACATATGAGATGAGTATGTAAACAAAGTGGCATAGTTAAAGTGGCTAGTGATACATGTATTACATAAAGATGCAGTAGATAATATAGAGTACAGTATATACGTATACATATGAGATGAATAATGTAGGGTAAGTAAACATTATATTAGGTAGCATTCAATTCCCATTATTAAAGTGGCTGGAGTTGAGTCAGTGTGTTGGCAGCAGCCACTCAATGTTAGTGGTGGCTGTTTAACAGTCTGTTGGCCTTGAGATAGAAGCTGTTTTTCAGTCTCTCGGTCCCAGCTTTGATGCACCTGTACTGACCTCGCCTTCTGGATTATAGCGGGGTGAACAGGCAGTTGCTCGGGTGGTTGTTGTCATTGATGATCTTTATGGCCTTTCTGTGACATCGGGTGGTGTAGGTGTCCTGGAGGGCAGGTAGTTTCCCCCGGTGATGCGTTGTGCAGACCTCACTACCCTCTGGAGAGCCTTACGGTTGTGGGCGGAGCCTTCTTCATGATGCTGTCTGTGTGGGTGGACCAATTCAGTTTGTATGTGATGTGTACGCCGAGGAACTTAAAACTTACTACCCTCTCCACTACTGTTCCATCGATGTGGATAGAGGGGTGTTCCCTCTGCTGTTTCCTGAAGTCCACAATCATCTCCTTAGTTTTGTTGACGTTGAGTGTGAGGTTATTTTCCTGACACCACACTCCGAGGGCTCTCACCTCCTCCCTGTAGGCCGTCTCGTCGTTGTTGGTAATCAAGCCTACCACTGTTGTGTCGTCTGCAAACTTGATGATTGAGTTGGAGGCGTGCGTGGCCACGCAGTCGTGGGTGAACAGGGAGTACAGGAGAGGGCTCAGAACGCACCCTTGTGGGGCCCCAGTGTTGAGGATCAGCGGGGTGGAGATGTTGTTGCCTACCCTCACCACCTGGGGGCGGCCCGTCAGGAAGTCCAGTACCCAGTTGCACAGGGTCAGTGATGCTGCCACCACCATGCTTCACCGTAGGGATGGTTCCAGGTTTCCTCCAAACGTGGTGCTTGGCATTCAGGCCAAAGAGTTCAATCTTTGTTTCATTAGACTAGAGAATCTTGTTTCTCATGGTCTGAAAGTCCTTTAGATGCCTTTTGGCAAACTCCAAGCGGGCTGTCCTGTGCCTTTTACAGAGAACTGGCTTCTGTCTGGCTACTCTACCATAAAGGCCTGATTAGTGGAGTGCTGCAGAGATGGTGGTCCTTCTGGAATGTTCTCCCATTTCCACAGAGGAACTCAGGAGCTCTGTCAGCGTTACCATCGGATTCTTGGTCACCTCCCTGACCAAGGCCCTTCTCCCCCAATTGCTCATGTCCAATCAATTTAATTTATCACAGAGTTACTCCAATCAAGTTGTAGAAACATGTCAAGAGTGATAGGATGCACCTGATCTCAATTTCAAGTATCACGGCAAAGCGTCTGAATACTTATGTACTTTGTTTCTCTTGTAAGGTCAAAAGTCACCACTGTAATGCGAAACCCTGTATCCCCATCTCGCTTTATCAATCTTCCAACAGTTGGAGGTTGAACTACAGATTGAGCTCAATAATCTGTCATTCTGAGTTAAATGCCAAAAAAGGACTACTGGGCACAGATTACAGTGCATTCGGAAAGTATTCAGACCCCTTGACTTTTCCCATAACTTTTCCCATAATGACAAAGCGAAAAAAAATAAATAAACAGGTTTTCAGACATTTCAAATAAAAATCAGAAATACCTTATTTACATAATATATGGAGTGCTGGTCCAATGAGTACTGCTGCATATTTACTGCATTTTCATGGTTAAGAGCGCTTTTTATGTTTGGAAGTGGAATGCTTAAACATTTAAGTTTCTAATAAGACAAAGGCCAAGTAATAACCACATGTTTTTTTCTCACAAATGACAATTTGGAGAGATGGGCTACGATCCACGAATCAGTCCAAACCCCAAGTCCAAGAGGCGATCCTTTGGATTGATTGCGACCAAGGTGGGTTTAAGAAAATAGTTGGAATACAATACTGTAAGTATCCCACGTACAGTCTATTACAGTGTATTGCATTATGCGGTACAGAGTGAAGGTGCCGCAGCAGGTCATGCGACACAGTCCCCCTCCAAAACTAACCATATTTGGTAGAGACCCTACTGAGTATTTCCCACCCCGCTTTAACGTTAGCTGAGACAGGTTGAAAAGTTCTCTCTCTCCAGCCCAATATTCTCAACATACCAGTGTCAACCAGTATTTTAATAATAATTCAACCATATTTTCAAAATTCATTATCATAAACTACTTATTGCATGTTCTTGTTGGTACAATAAAAGTGACCATTGATTCAAATTCTGTATCAGTTGAATGCTTTATCCACATTGCAAGGTTTTGAAATGCGGGCGTTTATTTTGAAGGTTTCCTCATTACCGTACGACAGTTACGTCATTTTGTTTGGATCGGTCTCAGGAAGAGAAATCTGCAACATCAGTCGGTCAATGTTCGGTTCAGCACCCTGCGTACTGGATACAAGACACGAAATTAATTACATCGTAAGTACCACCAGTTATTGCTGTGTACTAGAAGGCGACAATTTGCATCACAGCGCGCCGCAAAAGCCAGATGTAAAAAGCGCTAACGTTAGCTTGACAGCCAGCCAGATGTGTAAATTAGCTAGGTGACAGCTAGATCAACATGATCCAACCGTGTGTTAAACATTCATAGTACGCATGTATTCGGGTATCATTTAAAGAAATAAAATCATAATACATATCGATTTTGACAAAACACAGGACCTTGCTAGCCAGTAGGCACAGTAGCGTTAGCTTCAAGCAGCAAAACAGACAGCGGTAGGTAGGTAACGTTAGGCTAGCTGTTAACTTGCTAGCCAGTTAATCAAACCCATTGACACGCCAGTGAAGAAAACGAATCACTGACACCACACGAGCGAAAAGCAGCTCCAGCGTATATCGCATCGGCGTAACATTAGCTCGCATTTGCAGGAACAGTATTGTAACCTTAGCGGCAACGGCAATTTTCCCAATATGTGTTTATTATTATCTTATCTGACTGATTGGTAGCTAAGTGTCGTGCCCAGAGGTTCTGACTACAAAAAAAACATCTGATTTAATGACCGTATGATGTTTGTCACCATCCTCATCTGGTAGCTAGGTACATACGTCACGTTAGCAAAGTGATTGAAAGTGTCAGAGGGAAGACCCTGACCCCTGGGTGAGAACAGTGTAGTAGTTTCATTCGATGAGAGGAACACATATGTCACTATCTAATATCCTCCAGGTAGGCCCTCAGATACACATGGAGCAGCTGTAGAGATGACATGGAGGGGCTCTTATTAGATTCAGATGAGTCACCTGAACAGCCCTCTATTTCTCTGCTGCATAGTGTGTGTGTTGCTGTGTGCAGTTAGGCTAGTTTTTCTGGAACGTACTCCCTGTGTGTGAATTTGCCTAATTGTGAGTGCTAGACTGTGCATGTTGTTACTTGTGTGTTTTTGTCAGTTGAGTTGGCTCTGGATTGATAAATGTGTTTGTGTATGTAGCTGTTTTTTAACCCATTCTTCTCTCACGTGAGACGGACGAAGCTACTGCCTGGTAGACCCGTGTGTGTATCCCCCCCCTGTCTATGTACTATGTACATTATTTATGGACACCCTGGAAGAGAACAAAGACAAAGACAAAGAGAGATGTGATTATGGAGACGGGGAGGGGAAAGGAAGACGGAGAGAGTGAAAAGGGAGAGGGCAAGCTCTGGATAGAAGGGGGGCAAGAGTAACAGAGCGCGATTGCAAGTAGGGGTTGACAATAACAGTTGCCAAGTTCAGCTGGCATCAACATGCCCCCCCCACACATATAGAGGGAGGCGTTGCATAAACCACCACACCTGCCTTGCTGCTCTGTTAAATTCTCCATGTTCCATGTACTGTAATTCTCAGGGGAAACGTCCATTCTATGAAGTCTATTTCTATGGGCCTAACCCTACTGTGCTCTGAAGGGGGACCATAGGGATAAGTGCTCTCTTTTTGACCTAATAGTCACTAAGAGCTAACAGGAGCAATTAGCCTTCTGCTGGAGAGAACCAGGACAACACTACTCCACGGAGGCACTTTTAGGCCTAAATAGGGGAGTGTGTGTGTTGTGTGTGTAAATATTCATGGTTTGACACTTGTAGGAATGACGTTAGACTTGTTTTCTATGGCCTTACGCTCTCTCTCTCTTTCTCTCTCTCTCTCTCTCTCTCTCTTTCTCTCTTTCTCTCTTTCTCTCTTTCTCTCTCTTTCTCTCTTTCTCTCTTTCTCTCTCTTTCTCTCTTTCTCTCTTTCTCTCTCTCTCGTCAGTAGGAGGGCTGTGTCTGGTAAGCGTGGCAGGGGGAGTTGCTGACCTTCATGCTGAGAGGTCACGGAGGAGAAGACCCATGGATGATGGTAAGGAGGAGAGAGAGGAAGGGAAGAGGTAGGGGAGACCATTGGATGAGGGTGACTGGGAAGTAATAGAAGAGGGATCCCCGTCTCATTCAGAATTGAATAAAAAAAAACTCCTGCTGACATTCCAGTACATCCATGGCCCCTCCATACCTCAAATATCTTCTCGTATCCCATAGCCCCGCCCGTAACCTCAGATTGAGCAATAGCCTGCTCTTCCACACCCCCAGGACTAAGCTCCGCTCCTTGGAAGATCTGGCTTTCTGCTCGACCCCCCCCCCCCCACCTAACACCCCCCCCACCCCCAATGCAATCCCAGACCACCTGAAGGCACCACATACTCTGGGCTCCTTTAAAACGGGCCTTAAACCCCTTCTCTTTAGGAAGGCCTTCTGTTAGTAATAGCTGTGTTATAGCCTTGTTGTCCTTGTTCCTTGTAGCGTCAGTTGTGTTCTTTGTGTCAGTTGTGTTCTTTGTGTCAGTTGTGTTCTTTGTGTCAGTTGTGTTCTTTGTGTCAGTTGCCCGGTCTTGTTGTGCCCTTATTCTGTCTACGACTTATTTTTTATTCACTCACTGCAGCAAATTGAGATTGGCTTTCAATGAAAAGCGTGTTACAAATTCAATGTATTATTATTCATTATTATTATTAGTGGAGGCAGGGGGGGAGAGAGGTGAAATATGTGCTACGTCCCGATTCTCAAACCTTTTTCCTGCCGGTCATTGATTTAAAAGCTTGGGATTAGTGTTGACCGGACGGAGTTTCTACCATTGTAAAAACCCATGCATGAAAGTGTGCAAATGCACATTCTGGAAGGAGGGTGAAGAATTGGGACTCAGCCATGGTGAATGTATATCTGAATGGTAAGATGGAGCTAAACCCGTATTGCTTATACCTTAATTCTCTCAGGTTGTCATGAGCGCCTACGGAGCAGATTAGAATCTCCTGCCGTGTGTAATGACAACAACAGAAGCTCTTGTCTAATCTCTCTTTATCTGCTCCCAGGTCAGTGTGAGAGGGAGGGGCCAGTGTTGTCTGAGGGTGGGGTTGACCTCCACCGCAACCAATCAGACCCCTCGGAACCAAATCAGAACCACAACCAGAACCGGACTCAGACTCAACTAGAGGATGGTCAGAGGGTTGGACGACGAGACTTCATCCAACAGAACTCTTTAAACAACAATGTGGAGGAAGAGGAGGAGGAAGGTAGAACGGTGAAGGGAGAGGAAGACGGGGACGAGGATGATGTGATTGTGGAAGAAGAGGAGGAGGACAGCAGCGTGACTCACGGCCAATCACCCGACACTCCTATGACTGACTGTTCCTTCTCAGACACAGGTAAGGTGACACACACACACACACACACACACACACACACACACACACACACACACACACACACACACACACACACACACACACACACACACACACACACACACACACACACACACACACACACACACACACACTGAGACAGCTTGGTTTATAGATATACAAATATATTTTGGGGTTTCTAGAAATATTTCACCTTTACTTATTTTCTGTTTTATTTGGTTGGTTACCATTGATCAGGAGGAGGCAGAGCACCAGTCAATTCTATTCATGAAACTGTGTGTGCTTGTGGCCATGGTTGAAGGTCTGGGTTAGTCAATTGGCTGGACTTGTGCGGGCTAACCCTGTTAACCGGTCAGCGGTTCAGATTTGTAGCATACAGACCGGGTCTCACCCAATTAATCACACCCGGTGATGTCCGACCAACCACATCAGCTACAGTCGGAGAGGGGGAGAGGTAAAGGAGAAAGGGTACAGCAAGGAGGGGGACAGAAGGAAAAGAAGAGGTGGAGAGATAGAAGAGGTTAGTAGAAAGTCGGGGAGAAGAAAGGAGAGGAGGAGGGAAGACCGCGGGAAAAGAAAGTGGTTGAGATGAGTTTGAGGATCTGAAGCTTAGTTATTTTTTACGGTCTATCTCATTGTCTTTTGTGTATGGTGTGTGAACTGTCCCAATACACACACTCTCTGAGCAAGACCCTGTTTGTGTATGGTGTGTGAACTGTCCCAATACACACACTCTCTGAGCAAGACCCTGTTTGTGTATGGTGTGTGAACTGTCCCAATACACACACTCTCTGAGCAAGTCCTCGTTTGTGTATGGTGTGTGAACTGTCCCAATACACACACTCTCTGAGCAAGACCACGTTTGTGTATGGTGTGTGAACTGTCCCAATACACACACTCTCTGAGCAAGACCCTGTTTGTGTATGGTGTATGAACTGTCCCAATACACACACTCTCTGAGCAAGACCTCGTTTGTGTATGGTGTGTGAACTGTCCCAATACACACACTCTCTGAGCAAGTCCTCGTTTGTGTATGGTGTGTGAACTGTCCCAATACACACACTCTCTGAGCAAGACCGTGTTTGTGTATGGTGTGTGAACTGTCCCAATACACACACTCTCTGAGCAAGACCTCGTTTGTGTATGGTGTGCAAACTGTCCCAATACACACACTCTCTGGGCAAGACCTCGTTTGTGTATGGTGTCTGAACTGTCCCAATACACACACTCTCTGAGCAAGACCTCGTTTGTGTATGGTGTGTGAACTGTCCCAATACACACACTCTCTGGACAAGACCTCGTTTGTGTATGGTGTCTGAACTGTCCCAATACACACACTCTCTGGGCAAGACCTCGTTTGTGTATGGTGTGTGAACTGTCCCAATACACACACTCTCTGAGCAAGACCTTGTTTGTGTATGGTGTGTGAACTGTCCCAATACACACACTCTCTGAGCAAGACCTTGTTTGTGTATGGTGTGTGAACTGTCCCAATACACACACTCTCTGAGCAAGACCTTGTTTGTGTATGGTGTGTGAACTGTCCCAATACACACACTCTCTGAGCAAGACCTTGTTTGTGTATGGTGTGTGAACTGTCCCAATACACACACTCTCTGAGCAAGACCTTGTTTGTGTGTGTGTGTGTGTGTGTGTGTGTGTGTGTGTGTGTCGGTTCAAGTGCTCAATGATGCGTTATACTATGTATTGTATGTTCCCAGCTACCAAATGCATTTCCCACCATGGGATCATAAAGGATTTATTGACTTGTCAGGACGTGGAATTGCTCAAATGGGCCGTATGGCTTCCACAGCTCAGAAACACAATGGGAAAGTACTTAGCGAGAGTGTGTGTAGTCGTTAATGCCAAGCTGAAGTAGGTAGAGGATTTGCTCAATCTCGCTTTTCACTGCTACTCTATCTGGTTTCAGACTTTTATAACAGTTTAACGTTGATGTTTGATGTGCAGTGCTCTCTCTTTTCTCTCTCTCACTCTGTAGGCAGTCCGGTAGCGCTCCGGCCCTCTGTGTCTCCAGAGACTACAGATCCCATCAGCTCCCAAGCAACAAGTCCAGACGAACCCTGCTACAGTGTCCCTGCGGGCGAGACACACACCTCCACCACAGGACCCACTATCTCCAGTTCAGAACCTACCACCTCAGACCCCACCTGCACCACAGGACCTACCACCTCCACCACTGGCCCCACCTGCACCACAGAACCTACCACCTCCACCACAAGCCCCACCTGCACCACAGAACCTACCACCTCCACCACAAGCCCCACCTGCACCACCGGGCCTACCACCTCCACCACAGGCCCCACCTGCACCACAGGACCCACAATTTCCACCACAGGCTCCACCACCTCCACCACAGGCCGCACCTGCACCACAGGACCCACCATTTCCACCCCAGGCCCCATCATTTCCACAGGACCTACCACCTGCACCACAGGACCTACCACCTGCACCACAGGCCCCACCTGCACCACAGGACCCACCATTTCTACCACAGGACCTACCACCTCCACTGCAGAGCCTATCCCTAGCCCTGCCCTCCTGGCCACCTTAAAGGAGTTAGGGGAACGGGGAGATCACTCCCACCTGCCTCAGTACCTCCATCAGGTGTGTGCCCCTCCCTCTCCATTCTATATATGGTATTTCTACCTGCCTGCGCTGTTCTCAAGGGAGCGTTCCTCTGACAGCCAGGCGTGGTTCCCTCTACGTGTGGTGAGCTGTGATTCTGTTTACCAGACTGACTACACACACACACACACACACACACACACACACACACACACACACACACACACACACACACACACACACACACACACACACACACACACACACACACACACACACACACACACACAGCCATCCATTACAGGGCTGTCAGGTGTGACTGGGTGTGGTAGCATCCCTGTCATTGTGATACACAGCTTCACCACAGAACTCTGCATGAAGTGAAGTGCAAAGTGTCTATTCCCATCTCCACCAGTAGGGGGCACTGTTGTCATTTCTGATCATCACCTCAGCCTCTCTGTCTACTCCCTACCTTCTTCAAACACATCCTGGGGCGTGTTCAGGAAGGTGAAACGTTACACAAAGTTCAGATAGAAATGTATTGTTCAGAACAGACAGGTCCCAATCCCAAATGGACTCCTGGACCCTATGCACAGATCTGAGAGGCTTTGCTGGGCAATCAATATGGTAATAGCTCCAACTTTCCCTCTGATAGGCTAGGTGAAAGTTTCACCATCCTGCAGACTTTCAAAGTGATGCGCACCTCCCCAAAGGGCGGCAGAGAGTTTCAGAGGACGCGTAAAAGGAAAGCCAAATCAAACTGTATTAGGGTTCTCTAAAAATGTGTAAATATTACAGTGTATTCTGGAAAAAAATTCAGACCCCTTGACTTTTTTCACATTTTGTTACATTACAGCCTTATTCTAAAATGTATTAAATTGTTTCACTCGTAACTCTACACACAACACCGCATAAAGACAAAGCAAAAGCAGGCTTAGAAATTTGTGCAAATACTGCTAAATGACTTAAATGTAAATGTAACGGAAATATCAAATTTCCATAAGTATTACTCAGTACTTTGTTGAAGCACCTTTGGCAGGGATTACAGCCTCGAGTCGTCTTAGGTATGACGCTACAAGCTTGGCACACCTGTATTTGGGGTGTTTCTCCCGTTCTTCTTTGCGGATCTCCCCCCAGCTCTGTCAGGTTGGATGGGGAGGGTACACTCTTAAAATGGCACTTGTGGTGTTTAAAAAAAAAATGCAATTCCAACCTGATTTTCTAGCATGGCTTAGGATGCGCAACTGGGCAACATAGTTTTTAAAGGGGCAACGGCGTCTTAAAAGGGCAATGACATACTTTGTATAAGAAACAAAAATGGATACCTGGATATTCTGAAAGCACTTTTATGGATTACATGCTTCTACTAAGTCAGTTGCTTGTTTAAGTCGTACAGAGCATGATTTAAGCCCAAATGTAGGAGTGGGAGACTAATGCCTACAATCAGGATGCAGTGTCCAAAACTGAAAAAGTTGTTTTAAACAGTTTCATTGCAACTATTTGTTTTACAACAGAATGGAATGAATGTCTCTTAAAAAACAATAATTTACTTCAGTGAGAGGTGGGGGCTTGGTTACCTTGATGTTCTCTGAAGGGAGACTCACTGTTTTAGACTTTGGAAAGTCTTGGCTTATACCAATCAAATCTTGTCAGACCTCCACAAGCACATGGGGTCTAGGGCGGGGATCATCAACTAGATTCAGCTCCGGCTGATTTTCTTTCTTGAGTGGATGGTCAGGGGGCTGGAACATAATTACAAATCATTTGTAGACCGGAAATTGGCCGCAAGAAGCCCAAACGGATATAATATTTGACTAAAACCTAATCATTTCAAACCTTGCTTATGTTTGTTTACAACAGGGGTTCCCAAACCGTTGTGGCCCGCAACCCCATTTTATGGAACACTTTTGCAACCCCACTATGTGAAGAAAGAGATGTAATAATAAATAATTAAATATTGGGCTATTACAAATCAGTCTGACGGTCCTTTGGACAGTATTTCAATCTGAAGGAAGTATGGTTTTACGTGACTGAAATGCATCAGAAAGGTATTGGGAAGTTCAGAAGCTCATCAGGCAATAATTTTGTATCCTCTTTTGTGTAGAAGAGAACATCGTCACTAACCATGTTCCCATCCAACCATTTAATGCGGATGAATTACCTGACACACAAAGTCAACGACCGGGCTGATGGAGACATGAAATGCCCGAACAAATTTTATAAATGCCGACAGACAATTCGACCGTTCGACATTGGCGGGATCCATTTTGTGTTGGTAAAATTAATTATGCGATAAATGGCGATAGAAACTCCTTAATGTGCAAATATTGATATTATAACCATCAATCATATTGAAGTAAACTTGGAGTCACGCGATGATATATTGTGTGGTCTACTGATGAAATAAGTTATGATGAACTTCACAGGGTGGTTAATGTGCAAGGTGATGAGCTTGATGCTACTTTCCAATAAATATTTAGTGTCTTATTCTGGTGACGTGAAGATTGATGCTTGGCTGCCGTTTGACAAATATAATGTAGGTAGCCTACCCACACCGTATCTGTCAGCGGTTGGCTAGAGCGCATATTCCAAGACCAGAGTGGGCCGATTTGCTACATAACGCAACAGGTTTTGTGACAAAACAATCAGAAGAGTTGAAAATGCGACGGAAATCCATTTAACTTGTATTTTTTCATTAGGTGCATGGGAATTTAACAGTAAAGGTCATTTTTGTGTGCACTACGTCATCATGCATAGCCTTTTATCCGTAAAAAGTCAGTTTGATGGAAACATCTTTGGTGGGAAAATTCGCATATTATTTTATGCAGATTTGAGAATATTTGCACGAAAATCATTTGCAAATTGGATGGAAACCTAGCTACTGATCTCGTCCCCCCCAATCTAATTTAGTGCCTGGTCTTGTGTGTAGAAGACACATAAGTGTTCCTGAGAGTAGTAGCTTTCATTGACGAGGTCATAATATTTTGTAGCTGAAACAGTTCAAGAGTCACATGTGTAGGAGGAAAACCCGAAACCACTCTGTTTATTACAACCTCATCTAGCAGCTACCAGGGGTTACTGACATAAACCCGCTTCTATCAACCAAGTGCCCTTTTATTCATTTCATTTGGCTTTCTCTCGCGACCCCGTTTTCAGGGTCGCGACACGCTGGTATACGATCACATCTCTCTCTCTATTATACGTTGGAATACTTTGGAACAGATTTCCAAAATTCAAATCACTTGGAGCTGATTTGCTGTTGTTTTTACAGCCTTTTATGTCCCCAAAACACAAACTTGGGGGGCCGAATAAAATCACCCGCAGGACAAACTCGGACCGCGGGACACCAGTTGGGGAACCCTTGTCTAGGAGGTCATGTGGGATTGGGCCATGGTTATCTGTTGGGTAGAACAGGGAATCGTGTCAGCTCTATTCATTTTCTTTCTGAAACGCTCTGAATGTTTCACCTCACTGAACAAACCTCTAGAGTAACCAACTTGCATCTGTTCACCTCCCTAATCTGATTGGTCGCTAGCCAGATAGCGCTTAGCAACCCCGGGCGTTCTGACCAACCTGAGCCAGCCCTTGTAAGGATAGAATGAGAGTTTGTTATGTCTCCCCTGGTTGAGTTTTAAGGGGGAGCTCTCTAGGAAGAGATTACATTTGATACGGTTAAACTTCCTATAAAAACATTTAGCACATGAGTAAGTGTACTTTTCTCTTGTCTTAGGGGGCAACATGAAGAAGTCTCTGCACACTTCCAGTCAGATGCTCATTTATTTCATTGTAACGCTATGCTTTCGGTCAGTCGACCTCCGTCAGAGCATCTGTTTTTTAGGGGTAAAAAGAGCACATTTGCACTGCTGTAATGTGGTGAAACGATTTAAACAGTTGAACTGTTTAGAGAAAGCCTTATAAATACCCCAGTGCCTCAGGACAGCAAGGCAGCACAATGGTTCAAGCCTATTTCCTTTCTCTCTCACTGCCTCCCTCATTCGCTCTCTATTTCTCCTTCTCTCTCTCCCTCCCTGTCGCTCTCTCTCTCTTAAACACCCACCACAAGCAAGCGAAGTGAGCAATTCATATTTATGTAAATGTAGGGGAGCTTGCAACAATAGAGAGCGAGAGGGATAGAGTCTGTGCGAGAGAGGCCAGTGGGTTATTACCGCGCTCCTGCTCTTACAAACGCTCCTATTCTCTCTCTCTCTTTCTGTCTCCCCTTCTCTCTGTCTCTCTCTCTCTGACGAACTTTCACACACGGGGCTGTTCTCTCTCTCTGT